>NC_135964.1:46129420-46429420 GCF_053455715.1 Rhinoraja longicauda | reverse complement strand
CCAGAAATAAACTGGCATTCAAAGCTAATATACAGAGTAGTTCATAGTTGCTGACCAAATCTCTTTAGATTGGTTTACAGAACAAGTATCCAACATGATTAACTTAGTATTTGGATCTGGGCTGAGGAAAGGAAGGAACATTCTCCGAACGGATATCCCACACAAAGTATAATTTATTATACAGGTACCAGCATGTATTACTACCCATCAACTTCATTTCAATTAATGCAGTATCAAATACGTAAAACATCCCATAGGATTTTGCATTTCACACAAAGGTCAAAATATTATATCCCCAGTGTATCACAATTTAAAATTGAAATCAACTGCAGAAAGAAACATGAACATTGCAGTCATGGATAATCGCATGCAATTTCCCGAAGCAAATAAATAACAGCGTTTTACTAAAACCAAAAAGGAAAAGCCGTGAGCTACATTCAAGTCATTCCACCACACAATCTTTAATTAAGGGAATGACATTTATTTACCGAACACTAAACCTCAAGTTACCACACCAAACATTTGGAAAGAAAAATTAGTGCAAGCCACAGACATGTGCAGGAAATTCACTGGGTTGAGAAGAGACACGATATGCTCCACAAGTGTACTAAAGTAAAAAAATCAACATAAATGGTTTTGTGTTTTTAAAGGATGCCTTAAATATCAAAGTCGTATTTATTTGGTGAGAAACACAGTCAGCCAGACGTGCACAAATTAGTTCCCAACACATTATTCTGGTAGAGCTGATCCAGTGATATGATGCAACTTACTGTGAATAATTAATTTACAATACAGCTTTTAAATGCATTTGGAATTTTAGAAAGGCAGAATGCTTTAGCGATTAGTCAACTTCAAAGCTTCAAATACATGGTCAGATGCCTAGCTATGTTAGAGATACAACACTCACTGAAGCTAGTTATGTTTTGGAACCACAGCAGCAACATCAACAGGCATGTCAACTGTTATGTATTTTTAGTCCGAAGTTTGACATTTCTTGTTACCTTAAACCCTTGCAGATGAAATCATATAAAAGCAAAAATATTTTTTTAAGATTCATCCACTTCCTCCTCATCCTGATTGAGAAATAAGAGAAAATAAGTGACTACATTTCCTGGGACCCAAACAGTAACTAAAAGAAAACATGGTCACCATCATGTATTCAGTCAGAGAGTTGTAAATCTGTGGAATTCTCTGCCTCAGAAGGTAGTGGAGACCAATTCTCTGGGTGCTTTCAAGAGAGAGCTAGACAGAGCTCTTAATTATATCAGAGTCAGGGGGTATGGGGAGAAGGCAGGAACGGGATATTGATTGTGAATGATCAGCCATGATCACATTGAATGGCGGTGCTGGCTCGAAGGGGCGAATGGCCTACTCCTGCACCTATTGTCTATCATTCATGTCATATCTTACGTGTTTGGCAGAAAATACCATTTTCCTTTCAAAGCAATTTTTAAAAAAAAATCATGAGACCGCCTGATCCTGAGATATTTAAAATGCATTCTAAAATTAAAAGGAATTGAAGGATCTTTCCAAATACAACCTAACCTGCGAGCGAAAACTTCTGTTATTGGAATTGCTACTTGTACATTATTATTCAATGACGTTTGCAAAAGTGTACAAATCAAGTCGCATACCTATACAACACCCAAGTAAATAAAATACATTAAACATCAGTCATTGTTAAGCTTGAGTTCAGGGACTCTCATAAAACTACCTCAGTCACTGGTTCTTCATCTTCCTCATCCTAAAATGATGTATGAAGGAGGGAGTGGGAAGTAATGAGTGAGAGGGAGAGAAAGAGACACAAAACTTAAAAGAAAATCAAAATAAAAAATACACCATAACATAAATATGGAATAATTGATATCATAATGTGGAGAAAGTGATGGATGAAATTACACATGAAAAGAATGAATGAAGGCTGGAAAACATGGAAACCGAAACCTTGTTGTGGAGCAGAGTGATATCTTAAACAACTACTACCAATTTTCATTCCATTCGCCCCACCCATCTTCCCCACCTCATGCACCCACAGTTCAGATCAGAACTACTATCTACTTCAATGGAGACCCTCGGACTATTTTTGATCAGACTTTACTGGCTTTATCTGGCACTAAACATTATTCACATTATTCCCTTTATCATGCACCTGTACACTGTGGATGGCTCAACTGTAATTATGTACTGTCTTTCTGCTGACTGGTTAGCACACAGAAGCTTTTCACTGTACCTTGGTACACGTGACAATAAATAAATTAAACTAAACACACCAAAAGGATGTTCACTTGTTAGTCAAGAGAACAAGTTCTTTGTGTGGAGTACAGAAGAAGCTTGGGATCAAATGAAAACTCAGGCCAACCATGACTGGACCAGAGCAGGTCCAAACCCTACCCGAGCCAGATCGCATGATTTTTGCTTTCCCTGTATCTAACCCAGAGGCATTTATTGAATATTGTGCTTGGACTGATAGTGCATCATAGGACATCAACACCTCAGATAAGCACTCCAGACTGACCCTAGCTCAATGTGTTTGGAACTTAAAAGAGCTACTTGTAAGCTGATGAAATTCCCAAATTGAAATCAAATTGCACGCCAACATTTCCTGGAATCATCCTATCCCCGATTGGAAACAATGACAGATTACAATTGAAATATTACAATGGAATGGAAACAATATAAGAATGATTGATGAGAAGACAAAAAAAAACAGATGGAGCATGTAACAGATCTACCTCAGTTACGGGCTGCTCTTCTTCATCCTGAAGGAAGAAATGATAATAGGAATGATATTTGAATAATGAGCAATTAATAAGGTGAAATGTTTTGGTTAGTTATGATGAAGACAAAAAAAAAAAGAATGTGTAGATGTAATGAGAAGAACTCCAAGGGATTTGCACTCGAGATGCACTCTGAAACCCACGAACAAGGCATGCTTGAAAATGAAAATTGTTAATCAAGTGGATGTGTTAATTTTGATGTAACAATGGTTTCTCAGCACTCAGAATTTAATGATTGAACCTCTGTAACTGGCTCCTCTTCCTCCTTGTCCTAGTAAAATTAATATAATCGTTAGAAACAAAACCAGGAAGATAGAACGCAAGTATACAACTGTGAAAGAGCTGTATCATGAAAAAGCAAATTTCACACTCTGACTACCATCTACTTCTTACTTCCAGTTGTTACCTAGAAGGATTTTCTATGTTAATAGTATATTCTTTAAAAAGTCAGATTCATTCAAGACACTAACATTTAAGTTGGCTTTGGAGAAGAGTTCATGAATGGAGGTGGAGGTGAGAGAAGCAAGAGGAAGAGACCATAGTAATTCAAAAGACAGGCACAAAGTGCTGGAGTAACTCAACGCCTCATGCAGCATCTCTGGAGGAAAAAAAATGGACGACTTTTCGGGTCGGGATCCTTCTTCCCACAGTATGAAGAAGGATCCTGACCCAAAACGTCACCCATCCTTTTTCACCAGAGATGCTATCTGACCCGCTGAGTTACTCCAGCACTTTGCACCCATCTTTGGTATTCACAGCTGCAGAAACCCTCATCCACGCCTTCATCACCTCCCGTCTGGACTACTGCAACAGCCTCCTCTATGGCTCACCCTCAAAAATCATCAGTAAACTTCAATACATTCAAAACTCCGCTGCCCGTCTACTCACCCACTCCCCGATCCGTGACCATATCACCCCCGTCCTTTACAAACTCCACTGGCTCCCCATCCCCCAGAGAATCCAATACAAAATCCTCCTCATGACCTACAAAGCCCTCCATAACCTGGCCCCTCCTACCTGACTGACCTCCTCCACAGGCACACTCCCACCTGCACCCTCTGCTCTGCTGCTGCCAATCTCCTGTCCCCCCCCCCCCCATCCGGACCAAACTCAGATCCTGGGGGGACAAGGCTTTCTCCATCGCTGCTCCCACCCTATGGAACTCACTACCCCAAACCGTCAGAGACTCCTCCTCATTCACCACATTCAAAACATCACTGAAGTCTCACCTCTTCAGCACTGCCTTCAACCACTGAAGGTCACCTCACCTTCTGTCTCCTTTCTCTGTTCGTTTACTTATTTATCTATTTATTCACTTCTCTATGTTCTAGAAACCCCTGTAAAGCGTCTTTGAGTGTTTGAAAAGCGCTATATAAATGTAATGCATTATTATTATTATTATTATTATCTGTAGTTCCTCGTTTCTACCATGGTAATTCTAGTGTGTGAAACAGGAAACAGTGCAATCTGAGTTAAATAAATTATAGATGAGGAAAAAAAAGAAAACGATTCCCCAATTTCAATCCCAGTAAAAAAAAAAAAATTAATTGGAAGTTCTTCCCCATTACATTTCCATTAATCAACTGAACCAGAGCAAAAATGTAAATGGTCCACAAAACTAAAATAGCCTAAATTGTGTCCGAAGGTGATGTCTTTCTTTGTGGGGTAAAATCAGGGGATAACCGGGGAAGCAGGAGGAAAGGGGAGATGCACACAAACTCACACACCCTTCATCCCCTCAATTGAACCAAATAGTAAATTACAGCATCATTGTTACTTATATCGCTTGTCACTGATCACATGCACAAGCTGCTAAACTGCTAATATAATCCATCCCTTGCAATGCGTTGTGCAGATATTCCTTGTGACAAATTGGTCAAACTATGGAATGCAATTCTAAACAAAGCAAGTTAACTCAGTAAGTGGCAAGATACTGAGAGGTGTACAGATGTACAACTACAAATGACCCTAGCCTGCAGAACAGTCAAGGATGCATTTGCAAGTTTTAGATATAGCCATGTGACTGAATACAATAGCAGGGATATAATGCCAGAACTGTATAAAACTAGTTAGGACCCAGCTAAAGCACTGCGTACTGTTTTGGTCACCCCACTACAGATAAAGAGGGTGTGATAATTTGAGTGGAGCATAGATCTTGTCCAAAATTGAGCATTGTAGATACAAGGAAAAGCTAAAGTTGTTTTCTTTGGGAACGGGATGATAGCTGATTTAATCAGAAGGTTATAAGTGATCCTGTTAAAAGATCCATTTCACAAAGTGCTTAAATTAATAATCAAGTGCTTCAGCCACCTTCAAAGACATAAAACCTAAAATTTATGGTCACCTCTCCCAGCTATCAATTCCTCTTTTAACTTTTCTCTCTAAAGCTCTTAAAGGATTCCAACCCTGTCCACACACACACAACCACACAGCGAACTTAGTGTCCAAAAGATGGCTGCCTTCTTGAAGTAGTACTTTTTTTTTTTAAAGCACTTGATATGCTAGTACTTGCATTCACTTGCATTCACTTGTATTCTGCCAATTTGCTTGTAATAATACTGCTGGATGAATGAAATTTTCCAACTGATCGGGAAGATCATTCCATATCTCACACCTATCTGTCCCCTTCCTGCCACCCACCCCATAAACCCAGCATCCTTGGCCACAAGTCTGATCTGTCACAAAGATGAACGAAAGCTGTTTAAAATGCCACATCCTACTTCTCAATACCAAAATATTTTCACCACCATCCCATTTCTCCAATGATCTGACCTACATGTTTGATGCTAATTTCATGAACCTTCCATGCTCGTACCTCATGGCTCCCTCATCTGCCCTTTACAGGAACTCTGTCCATTCTGGCCAGCAGTGGGCATCTTTCATCTTAAGCTGTTTGCACTGCCCAGCAAGTAAAATTCTGATTTGGGGAAAATAAATTGGATTTTTGTCATCTTAAAGCTACATTTTAATCTCCAAACTCCTTCAGTCCTCCAATCATTGCCATCTTTGCTTCCTGCTTCTCAATCGCCTTGTTTATTTGGGACTGGTCCACATATCAATACCGCACTGCTCCTGCCACCTTTAAAGCCATAAAACCTAAACTTTATGGTCCCAGCACTCCCATAATCAATTCCTTTTTTAACTCTTCCCTCTAAAGTTCTAGACAATAAATCTCACATAATTGCTGTCATTACATAGCTACTGTAGAACATGCAATATAGACCAGATACCTCTTTTTCCACAGCTTCACCATCAGGAGCAGACTCCTTAGTGGAAGAAATTGGAAAGGATAAAGTAAAATGGAATGCATTTATTTTTAATACAATCTCAATAACACGTGTTTCCAAAATGTATCAAAAGGTTAGAAGTACATATGATTAGTTGAGATGAAAATGAGATACACTCGAGATTAACATGTTAGATTATGCTAATAGTGTTACTCATGATTAAAATGGTCGAGAGTTTATTAAAAACCTTAGATTGTAAAAGCTTTACAAAATCTGACAAAGCAAACGATATGTCTCAATACAGCAAGAATCTTCAAACTGCAACGATAATTTAATATTGACATCAGCAACTCTGATTGGAAAGTCTTGATTCACAAAATACTGAAACACACCCATTGGTCCGAGTTCATGCCAACCAGCTAAGTCGCTGCAACATCACGAGAAGGGATTTCTTTAGTCAGAGGGTGGTGAATCTGTGGAATTCATTGCCACAGACGGCTGTGGAGGCCAAGGCAATGGATATTTTTAAGGCAGAGATTGACAGATTCTTGATTAGTAAGGGTGTCAGGGGTTATGGGGCGAAGGCAGGAGAATGGGAATGAGAGGGAAAGATAGATCAGCCATGATCTATATACTTGATCAATAGACTTGATGGGCCGAATGGCCTTATTCTGCTCCAAGAACTTATGAACATATCACATTCTGCGCTCTGTTTCTTTTCTCTTTACACTACCCATTGTACTAAAGTATGGTTTTATGATTGTAATAATGATGATTTTTTTAAAAAAGGATCATAAGCAAAACAAAGCTTTACTGTATCCCAGTACACATAGCAATAAACCGATTCCATACCATCAGGTACCAATTTACACCAAAGATAGACACTAACGCTGGAGTAGCTCGGCGGGTCAGGCAGGATCTCGGGAGAAAAAAAGGATAGGTGACGTTTAGTGTTGGGAACTTCTTCCGACTAATTTACAGACTACCCATTTACACCAATTCCATTGTATTTTCATTGCATTCCTGTAATCATTAATTTGCACGTAGATAAACAAATCAATATAAAGACTCAATAAACACTCTCTGCAGAGTGCACAAAATGAAAGCATTTGCAATATAGGAACACAACCTGACCCATTTGTCCCTGAAGCCTGCACTGTTGCTCAATGATCGATCTGTTATTTAAAACCTCAATTTCCCCATATCCATTCACAATTTAACAGGAACAAAAATCTATGCAGGGTTCAATGAGAATAAACCTTGCATCAAATATCATTTGCAGACACTTTCCAAACGTACACTTCCATTTGTACATGGAACCGCTTCCATTCCCCAGCCTCCTCTAGACTCCAACCAGTGGTAAACTCCTCAGGTCATGCAACAGATCATGTGTGCATGCATGACCAGTGAGACTGTTATTCATACCTGGGATGATTTTTGGCAACTAATAGTCTATGGCAATACAAAGCAATAACAGTCAGTATTTGACAAAAATCTTAAACCACCTTCCCATTTTTTATTCAATTCAATATTTCAAAATGTTTCGGTGTTATCAAAGCACGTTATTAACACCCTTAAGCCACCTATAATTAAAAAGTAACTGAACCAACCACATAAATAGTGTTGATACAAGCTTAAAGGGTGGTTGTCTTGAAAAGAATGAATTACCATCCTTCCGCTAAAGAGGAAAAATGTACCATAATTACTAGAAATATTGCTATTTTCATGTTCATAAGTTATAGGAGCAGAATAAGGCCATTCGGCCCATCATGTCTACTCCACCATTCAATCGTGGCTGATCTATTTATCCCTCTCAACCCCATTCTCCTGCCTTCTCCCCATAACCCCTGACCCATAAAACATATTGACAAGAATTTGCCAATCCTCACCTTAAAAATATCCATTGACTTGGCCTCTGCAGCAGTCTGTGGCAATTAATTAGATTCCGACTGCCAACCTTCATAATTGGGGAAAGAATATTCCCAAATGCTGGATTATTCTGTTTCCCACTCTCTCCATTCATGTCCCTCATCTAACCCAGTATGGAGTACCTTAATTCAATTAGGTAGTTAGTAATGAAGATGAATATGAGGTTTATTAAGTGATTATTGGACATGTAATTTCTTGATCAATGTCAAATTAAATTAAATTTGACTTGAGTTTGTAATTAAACTGAAGTGGCTCAGGCACAAAAATAATAAGAGGAATGTTTACAGGTTTCTGAGATTCTCCTGCAGCATCTTCTCGATCAACCATTTGGTGAGGAGGCTCCTCATCCTTTGCAATTTCGTTCTCAATGTTTTCCTGCACACAGCAACATCAATATTTGAAAGAAAACAAAGCAAATACATTTTTCTTTACAAAATCCACGAATTCTAGAGGTTCTGACAAAAAGGTGAAAGTTTATAGATGCTGTAAATTAAAACAAAGAGCATACACACATGTTAGTGTTGATACAGAGGAGACATCATGAGTGGGAATCATCAGTACTGAAATAATCAATGAACTGCACAAAGGAGAGTTTAATAGAATGATGAAACTGGGCAAACGTGAATGCAAAACAGGCAAAAGAAAGATTAGCACAAAGTCGTTTCTTCCTGTGATCTAAGAAAGAAGGAAAAATCTTCTGCCATCTTATGCTATAAGTTCAGTTGACTGTTTATGTATTTTGATAGAACATCACATTGTTTGATATCTGCACAGATGCGAAACTTGAATGCCGAGTTCTCTGGTGTATTTGTTTTCTCCCTCCAAGAAGCTACGAACCAGTTTTATAAAAAATAAATTCTACCTGAATTGATATTTAGCATTAAATCAGCCCAAACTGTTGTTAATTATCATGAGCAAGTTAATGGCCTAACTAATTACACCATTGTCGGATTATGTATTTTTATTTACATAAAACATGAGGTAGAAAAATTAATCTAGCAAATGAAGGTGTGAATCTTCACATTTTGCTCCAAAGACCTGAAAATAAAATACTACCAAAACGAAATTCTCCGATGGTACTGATAATGATTTTTTTAAAGTGAAAAATACCCTGCATAAATTTGGAAAACCATGTAAAATCCTTCCACTAAATAAACAGTTTGTTGACTTAAGTATACAGCATTATAGTTTTAACGTCAGTCTGCATGACAAACTTCTTATTACTGCAAGCAACTTTCTCTTTGAAAATTAATTGTGTTAAAAATATATACTGCTCATTTGCTAGTTCAGCTATTCATATTAAAGACTCTCACATCACTTCTATCCACACACAAATTGTTAAAAATGATAATCCATGCACAAAAAACCATGCTATATAAGAACACCCAGAGCAATACAGGCAAATATATAATTACATTTATATCTGTTGACCGTTCAAAGTGATTATGCAACATTTCATTATTTTCTCCAAGCTGATCTTCGCTGGCTCTAAGCAAGTGCTGCACATTGGCATACCAAAGAAAGAAATGGCGGTGAGGGAAGAGTTCTGCCATGCCAATATGTTGCAAAGAATGACAAAGACAACATTATTGAACGATCATTTCTTTTTGTTAATCAAACCAAAATTAGAAAGAAAAAAAAGCATTTTGGCACGTTTCCAGTTTTTAATAAATACTTGCAATGAGAATAATTACATTCTACTAGGTTCCATTGATACATCTAGATTTTTTGTGGCCTGATGTTTTGACTCAAGTCAATCACTTCCAGATTTGAAGAAACAGATCCTTCCCTAGTTTCTCAGTTACATAACAAATATAAAATCCAGATATTTTCAAAGTATTTCCAACACAGAAACAAGTTATTTGGCCCCAAGCGATCAATGCTAATTATCCTGAGTCTTAAATGCAACATCACCCAACTGTTCTATCACAACACACTTTTATTGTGACATTTTAATCCTTCCTTTGACAACCTAAATTCCAAGGCTATCAAATGCTTTGGTTTCATTGCCCCAATCCATTTCCGTTGCCCCAATCCATTTTCATGCACTCTGATCTAACTTTCCTGCATTTAATTTTATCTTTCTTTTCATTCCCATTGTGTGTTATCGATTTCAATGCTGCCAAGCTTTTCAGAATCTTAAGTACCTCTATCAAACCTCTAGGATAAAAGGAGACATCTCAGACCACTGTGCTTTGTCTTAGTTCTGTTAATAACCAGAAAAATAATGACATAGGAGGCAATTTACCCCATCATATCAAAAAGGGGCAACCAGCCTTTCTAAAAGCAGTCGCCGCATCCAAGTTCTCCATTAGTTGTAATTCATTGTAAGATATCCAAGGTCATGAATGGGCTAATAAATGCAGGCCTCCAATGCTCATAATTGAGCTACTAAAAATATTTTTTAAATCTTC
Source organism: Rhinoraja longicauda (assembly GCF_053455715.1). Classification (NCBI taxonomy): domain Eukaryota; kingdom Metazoa; phylum Chordata; class Chondrichthyes; order Rajiformes; family Arhynchobatidae; genus Rhinoraja; species Rhinoraja longicauda. The sequence goes on along the minus strand of NC_135964.1, from coordinate 46,419,073 downwards.
GCTTCTCCAAAGAGAACTATGCCAGTCTCTACATTCTCTCCACATAAATGAAATTCCCTACACTGATAGTCACTCTGATAAAATCTTCCCTGTAATTTCCTGTAGTGTAGTGTACAAAAAAGGACCCAATTTACTGGTCGAGGCCCAGTCATTTGCAAAATATTTATCTTAAATCTGTAGATATCACAATTTGCCTTTTAAGTAACTTTATCAACAGGCCAAAACATGTTGGCATGGACTCGCCATCTACAATCACCACCCAGTGCAATCATCCCACTCTTATACTTTGCTGGAGACGAAGGGATATCTTGTTGACTCGAAGCATCCTAGATTACAGTTGCAAGTACAGAATAGGGGTGTAAACAGCACAATGGAGGAGGTTTCTCCCCCCCCCCTGATACCTGCCTAAAAGCTTTGATGTAGACACAAGGAACTGCAGATGGGTTTGATAGTTGGCAAAGATCATCCATTTAAATAATTTAATTTTCATTGCTTTCTGAATATCAGAGGCACTTAAATGCAAAGAATAAAATAAGTCACTTGAAAGCAAATCAATAAAGGAATGCTTAAGTTCTAACTTGTTGCAGAATCCAAGAACAAAATTTTTCAATGCGATTGATTGGGAATCTCAGGACTGAGGCTAATCTCTCAAATGTCTACAGAATCACTATAATATTCTGACAGGATGCATCATAGCCTGGTATGACAACTGTTTGCTTCTTGACTGTGTAAACCTGCAGAGAATGGTGAACACTGCCCAGTCCATCATAGGACTGAGAGCACTTCCTTCTTTCAGTCTATTTTCACAGTGCATTGTATCAGGAAAGCTGGAAGTACTGTCAAGAGTGCCTATCGAATTGGTCATTCTCCTTTCTGTCTTCTACTTTCCAGAAGGTACAGGAGTTTGAAAGCTCGAACGTCCCAACTTAATTATATCTACTTCTTCACTCATATCTGACTCATAAAACAATCACCTTTGTCACACCCATTCCCTGTACCATTACCTCTACTTCTGGTTATTCCATCATTGTACTTGAATAATCTTTTTGCACTTTGCATTGCACCACAACTTTGCATCATTTTGCTGTTTTGCACTATTCATTGTATTTATTGTCCTATTTATCATTAATATAAGTATCCTATTTACTCTGTGAGCATTGTCTGAACAAGCAATTACATTGCACCCCCAGTGGTATACAACAATAAACTAATCTGCATCTCCAACTTCTGGCTCCCTGGGAAATCCCGAATGAAAACACATTTCTCAGTAAAATTTGAAGCTTTCAGATTTGACTACACATGCATACAAGGGACAGAGTTGAGAGCATTTACCTGCAAAGCTCAGGACATTGCAAGTAGTTGCAATCCGAAATTGAGTGCATATTTTGAACTCAGTTCTCCAGCATACACTTTAGTTTACCAACCGCTTTATATAGTTTTCATTCCTATTTTTAACAACAACGCTACTCAATCAATCTACATGCACTCTCATACTGTGATTTTCCTTAATGAAAACTGAAGTTACAATTGGAAATCCCGCAATTCTCTGGGGTCTAGGTAGAAATGGGTGATAATATACCCAATAATCTCCGCATTTTTAAAATCCTACATTAATCCGAGCTTGGAAAAGCAAAGCAACTTCAATGCAAAATTAGACAATGAAAAAATAAACATCTGGCAGCTTGTGCTCTCAGTGAAACCTCAAATTAAACTACACAATAGAATATTATATATCCATTACAATTAATAACATGGGTCCAAGTATGGCCTTGGTAAGCAAACATTTGCTTGTGAAAGCCAGAAATTAATAGGGCTGCAATATTGCGTCAGATGCATAAGTACACAGTTAAAACAAACATCACAAGCACATTACAAAGCTTCCATTTTGGTGGGTTAATGTCATCTGAGTTACCATCTGAGAGATAAATATTTGCCAGCTAAGCACTATGCAGCTTCGAAACAGAACTCTAACCAGTGATATGTAGTGGATGAATCAAAACTAACCAAGTCCACTGACAGCCGGATAAGTTAGTTCGAGTGCAAGCCAAAACCAAACAAAAAGGATAAGTAAATACAATGTTTAATTACAATTGTTTTATTTTCTGGAATTTCACCATTCTGGATGATTGCAGCCTGATGAGCTTCCTGGATCAGAGAAAAAGCAAACACAAGAAACTGAAGGTTATACATTTGCTAACAGTTTTTGGACGAAGAGAAAATCAAGAACTGGGAAAACTGAAAGCTCAGTAAGTTCTTGCGAGTGTTGGTCCTCAGTCATTGAAGATGAATTTAGGTTTTCACAGTATCAGCAAGATTCAGAAACCAAATTTTGAAGTGACTATTCAAACTTTAAATTGGACTCATTATAAAACATTTAGGACTACAGGAGAAACATACATACAAACCATCTATAACAGGATATCCAAATCCTGGCAGTAAATTGCAACTGTGTTTGAAATATAATGTTCAAGGCAAAATGTAAAAGGACTAAATGGTAAAAGATTCATTTATGTATCTTGCACACATTATTAACAAAACATTCTTTAAAAGTATTAACAGCAATATACAATGCAAAATAGAAATAGAGCACAAAATTTACTCCTGTTCAAATGCCCTCTAATTCTGAATTAACAGCAATATGCAGTGCAAGGTACAAATAGAACACAAATTTTACTCCTGGATCTTTGCTGAAATGCAGACCAGACTAAAAAGATAGAAAAGATTAATTTCTCCAAATGGCAAGTGAACTGTGCAAGACAATCCTAAACTCATTGCAAAGTCACGGTGAGTCCTCAGTGTGAAAATGAGTGAAAACTAACCTCACTCAGAGATTGTACAAATGGTTAGAGTTAAAAATAGGGGAAAAGTGTGGTGCAGGGGAAGCCTTCTCCTGAGCTGAGATTAGGGAAACAGAAAGCTTCTTCCTAAAGTAATTGATGCCGACACTGGTCTAAATATAGTACGCCATTCCCTTTTCCATTCTCACATCCCATGTAAAAATTGAGACCGTGCAAGAGGCTGAGAGGACAATTTTCAACAACAAAATTTACAGAAGTCTGCAGAGAGACACACAAAGTGCTGGAGTAACTCAGTGGGTCAGGCGGCATCTCTGGAGAAAAGGAACAGGTGACATTTCAGGTCAGAACCCTTCTTCGGAGGCTGTGGTTTTTTCTTAGAATAAATTGGATTTGCAATTCTTACAACAAAGTGAAAGATAGCCAATTTAATTCGAGACCTGTTCATCACTCCATTTGTCAGTTTATTCTGGATCTGACAAACGGCAGATGTTTGCCTTTTCGTTTCACCTGTTCTAGCCCATCCCAGGAGTCAACTTTCATTACTCACGAACCTGGGAAATTAATTCCCCAGCTGGAAGGGATAGAAAGCACTACATCATTGTGCATTACATCAACAATACGTTTATACATGTCAGTCTGGAATATGCACAAGGTATTTTTTTTTAAGCAAAAAATCAAACAAACCAGAGTAAGGGATTATAGAACATCAAATGTACTTGGGTTTACACAAACTGTTTTAGCTAGTTTACAAAACATTACACTGGAGCCAGTCCTGCTCAACAATCTAGGCATGTCAATAAGATTAAAGCAATCATGTGTAGGATATTTGTGGAATGAACCCATAAGTGTACTTTGATAAATTAAACAGGTTCTTTTGGATGCAATGATACCAGAAGTGAAGGCACAGCTCTGATCTCGTGAAAGTAAAATTAAAAACGAGGGCACATTTTATTCCTTGTTATTGTGAGCCGTCAACATCGTTCCCTCCCAACTCTGAGGCCGAGTGATCAGAGGCAATGCCCATCCCGTCTGTGTTTGCCTGGACTCCGGTCCACATGTTGGAGGCAGCCGGGGGTGTGAGGGCTACAGTGAATGTCGGTGGTGTATTGCAGCCCAGTGGGCGACTGCTTCCCCCGTGAGTGCCCAGATCGCTGGCAGCTCACCCCCACCTCACACATAGCTGTGTTCCAATAATATTCTTCTTTTGATTTTTTTTTCAACCTTTTAAAACTGCAAAAATCATTATTAACTCACGGGCCGTACAAAAACAGACAGTGGGCCGGATGAGGTTGCCGACCCCTGGTCTATCCTGAAGGCCAAAACTGTAATCCTTAATGTTTCAAACTGTTACCTTTCATGCACTGCAGGTTTATTTAAAGTTGGTAGATCTGACACAGAATGTTATTGTGAAACAGTCTCCACCACAACTGTGGTCCAACACCACTGAATGCCGTCAAGGTTCCAACTACTTATCCCTAATACTTCAGCTCATTTCTACTTAGTCAATTCCAGATGCCCTGAATGATCCAACCAGAATTCCCTCTTCTTTCCACTGAGCAATGTCCCTTGACAGTTTATTCACAAGTTCACTATCATAGTCATTCCGATGAAAAATCACTCCAAATTCACATCGTGGTAGCAAACTGCTGGCATGTTACAGGTAAACCTGTAACATTTCCTATTGAATGCAAAACAAAGCAAATTGCTGCTTCCTGGGGAGAAAAAAAAATTGTATACCGTTTCATTCCTGTCCAGTACATTCACAGGACTACTTTTTGAAAGACAATCATTGCTTTGATGTAAAAACCATAGGCAATTTGTACACAATACTCCAACAAACAGCACCATAACATTAATCAGTGAAGTCGAGACAAAGATATATTTAGTCAAAATATTAGGGAAGGCACCTTTCTTCAAATCAGTGCCATGAAATATTTTTCACCCAATTGGGAAAAAGAAAGAACAACCTTTTTATTTTTGCTGTCCTGCAGAATATGTAATTTAGGTATATGTTTTTGTGTGTTATCTGAGTCTATGTGCATGTGATGCTGCTGCAAGCAGGATTTTCAATGTACCGGTACCTAACTATACCTGTGCATATGATTATAAACTCGATTTGTTAACTTTGCCATTTTGCCCCTGATTACAGCTGGAATACTGGAACTTCCTACACAAGCCAATTGTAGGAATAACTCAGCATCATGCTGCAATTGAATTTTAAAAAGTCCAGAACTCCAAGATAAACATGGACCATCACTAAATATAAACAGAAAAGGCTGGCCATTTGCAAGATAGCATCCAGATAATATTCATGATATGTGTACTTTGAGAGTTTAAAGTGCTAGGAATACTCAAGCCCATGAAAGGTGCTAACCCAAAAGCAATTCTTTTGTTTTCTTTTAGATGTGAGAAAAATATTTTCCAAACTTATGAGAATGGTCAAAGTAATGTTTTTGAACTGGTAGAAACTCAAAATTTCATTTCAATCTATTCAGTTCTAGATGTTTGTTTCAGGGGTAACTCTTCCCTAAAAGGTGGTATTAAAATTGTTGCAAATTTTTAATCAGGTAATTTTTTCTCTCTGGAAGCACCCATTTTTAGACGGCACTTGATAAGCAAATTATTTTTTCATATCACTTTAAACTACAAACAGATAAAAATGCAGGAAAATACCTTTGAACCGGGAGGTGGTGTCAGACCAAGAAATGCATAAACTCCATTATCCTCTTTGGCATTGAAGAAACTATCAAAGTCCTATGGTGGCAAAAAACAAAATTAATGAAATATGTAAGCTGGCTTTTAATTAACACTGCAAATGGCAATGCAGAAGTCATCATAATGAGAACAGACTTGCATGGTCATGAAGTATTTAAATATAAAATAGGCTTAAAAGGAGATATTCTTCAATGTTTAAGAGAAGTTTGTTTACTTCGCTTCCTCTGAGTAATACCCAATACAAAAGAATAGTGAAAGACTTGGATAGCGTGGGAGTGGAGAGGATGGTTCCACTAATGGGAGAGTCCAGGACTAGAGGTTATAGCCTCAGAATTAAAGGATGATCTTTTAGGAAGGAGATGAGGAGTATTTTATTTTAGTCAGAGGGTGATGAATCTATGGAATTCTTTGCCACAGAAGCCTATGGAGGCAGTCAGTGGATATATTTAAGGCAGGGATAGATAGATTCTTGATTAGTACAGGTGTCAGAGGTTATGGGGAGAAGGCAGGAGAATGGTGTTGGGAGGGAGAGATAGATCAGCCATGATTGAATGGCAGAGAAGACATGATGGTCCGAATTCTACTCCTATCACTTATGATCTTATGAAAAGTACAAAGACGAAAACTTAAGATGGACACAAAGAACAGGAGTAACTCAGTGGGTTAGGCAGCATCTCTACAGGAAAATATATTTCGGGTTGGGAACGTTCTTCAGACTGAAAGTAGAGGGATGGGAATTGGAGATAAGAAAAGGTCAGAACAAAGCAGGGCTGGCAACAGATGACCAAGTGGAGCCCATAATGACCCATTGTTGGCTGGGGTAGAATTGATAATGAAGGGGATAAAAGGATGCGAGCAGTGGACCTAGTAGGACGACTAGGGTGGGGGTGGGGGGGGGGGAGGGGGGAACAGAGGGGGAATGCAGGGATTATTTGAAATGAAAGAAATCAAAACTTATACCGCTGGGTTGTAAGCTGCCCAAGTGAAATATGAGGTGTTGTTCCCCCAATTTGCATGTGGCTTCACTCTGACTGTGGAGGAGGCCCAGGACAGAAAGGTCAGTGAGGGAATAGTTTGGCTTTCATGTTATATATGTCCCACCTCCCCAGTGATCATTCATAGAAATTAAGAAAAAATGAAGGGCATGTGATTAAAATGTAGACACTTATACTTCAAACAGTAGAAGGAAAGTAAATTTCCATTGAATAATTTCTTACCCCGCAATACTGTTCATCATTAAAGATCTGTGGAGGAAGAGGAATACCATTCTGAGGGCATTTTTCCCCGGAAACATTCGCCCGCATCCATTTTCGGTTTTCTTCATGTGCTGCGATATCCATTTCTTTAAAATCAATTTTATTGGCTTCTAAGAAACCAAGAACATCCTGTTGCTTCTTCTTAATCTGTGAACAGGACCATAATTAAGTTGTACACCATGGATATAAATCCAGTGAGACAGGTTTAAGATTACTGTTACTATCTCATATCAATCCCCATGTTCAGTCCTTACCTTTAGAGATACATCGTGAAAACAGGCTCACCAAGTCCGTGCCGACCAGTGATCACCCTGTACACTAGCACTGTCCTACACACGAGGGACAATTTACAAAAGCCAATTAACTTGCAAACCTGTACATCTTTGCAGTGTGGGAGGAAACCGGAACATCTAGAGAAAAACCACATGGTCACAGAGCGAACATAAAAAAACCCATACAGACAGCGCCCTTAGTCAGGATTGAACCCAATCTGAAACTGTAAGGCAGCAACTATACTGCTGTGACACTGTGCCTGGTCAAATAGGAAAGGTACACATGGTTTATGACCAGATAGACATAAACCACTTGTACCTTTCCATCATAGAGCAACATAGTAAAGAATGGGTTACTTACTTCATACAAAATGGAAATTAATTTGATAATATTATATAGGTACAGAATAGCAAATCCGGCAGGTTATCAAAACCACAAGCACAACCAATAGGCAATGGAAGTTATAACAATAAATCATCAATAAAATGACTGGATAGCAATCCAAATAATCTAATGTTAATATAATAAATCAGAGAGTCCCACTAGATAAATCTGTTTTGGACTGAAATGTTACTGTTGTCCAGATCAGATGCTCAGTTTTAAAGGACTTCCAGGTTTTGAAATTATCAAAAGTGCTGGCTGGATCATGAAATATCTCAGAAATTTTGTGGAAACCGGTAAAGAAATGAAAAATATTACATTTTTAGTGTGAAAAACAAATAATTAAATATTAAATCCAGTAAAGATGACAATGGGATTTTCAAAATTATTTGTACAAATATAAAAGGGCAATAGAAAATTCTACAAACATTAAGAAAACTATAATTTCACATGAACTCTCCAAAGGAAGATAAAAACTGTGATCAAATTCAGAGCATAAAATCAAAGTCAAATGAAAAGTCAAATTAAATACTGAGCAGCCGTTAATATTTAAGCACTTCCTGCGAAAAGACATTGCCTAATCACGAACCCCATATTTAATACTTCATTCTTAAAAAAATTAATAGTAAACAGCTGTTAGAAGAAACCCATGGAGCCTTGAATTATCTTACATGTTGCAACATTGTGTAATTTGTATAGCCATTATTTTAGTGACGAACAAATCAAATGCAAGTTATTCCTGTGACTCTATGGTGTTTACAAATATTTTGAAGACCAAGTTCTACCCATTTATGCACAAGACCGCTTGTTTATTTTGACAAGTATGGAATTTTCAATATTGATTTGAGAATTCCACAGCATAACTACTTTCATGGAAATCCATCACCTTTCTCATTACTTACAGAATCAATGCACTTGCACTTAGACTGCTTAACCCAAAACGTCACCCATCCTTTTTCTCCAGGGATGCCGCCTGACCCGCTGAGTTACTCCAACACTTTGTGTCCATCTTCAATTTAAATTTTGTCATGTTGGCTTGCCTTAGTTGTCAACTACAGATCAGAAATTGTGGTTTCAAGTTCCCTACCAAGGTAAATTGAATTTAAAAACCCAAGCAGGTGCTTATTGTTGCTTTTGCCAATATTTAAATGAATTACTGAGGCCAGTTGCAGACACAAAGTTTTAGAGTAACTCAGCATGTCAGGCAGCATCTCTGAAGGAAAGGAAGGGCACGAAGAAGAGTCCCGACCTGAAACGTCACCCATTCTTTTTCTCCGGAGAAGCTGCCTGACCTACTGAGTCACTCCAGCACTTTGTGTCTATCTTTGGTATAAACCAGCATCTGCAGCTCTTTGATTTCACATACCGAGGTCAGTTACCTGGTTTGTGCCATAAGTGAAGTAATGACCATAAGCAAAGGAATTCCCATCCAGGCATTACTTGTTTAACCAACGCTAACATAACTACTGATCATGTATCCGTTGATTCCACTGCTGTTTGTACACTGTGTAAAATGATTGCTGCATTATGCCCAGTCTACATAATGTGATGTAATAATGTAGGATGGGTTAACCAACAAATGTCATTGGGACTAATCAAACAGTATATCTCCGGTGAATTTGTTCACCTACTATACTCAAAATGTAGAGTCTGGGTTGGTATTGTTGTAAGCTTAAGTAAAAGAGACATGTTGACTGAGAAACAGAATATCCTTTCTTGAAGGCAGCAAGTCTCAACAGCAATGGCTGATCCAACAAAGTATTAGACCCAACTTTTATATGTTATATAATCAATGCATAAGTACGATAACTGTCATTATTAAACTGGATCAAAACCTAAAAGTTTGAATCCATAATAAATCTCAACTTCATTAATCAAAAAATATTGTTGGAACTTGATTTTTAATCCTCAGGGAAAAATCATATGGCCATCTTCCTAAATTTCTCAATATAATTAGCGTGCTATCCAGTCAAACATAATCCCCATATATCCCAGAAGTACAACTCCCACTTCAAATTAAGCCAGTTTAGTGTCAGTCCCAGCACATAAATCTCAAATCTACTGCCAACCACCCTACCAATATCCACTTAAATTACACTATTCATAGAACAGAACTTTCACAGTACGATTGCTTGTTTATAGGAAGTATTTGCTCTCTTACTATTAAAAAGCCGAACAGCAAAGATCATTTTTGAACATGTTAATAAAACTGAAATATTTCTATCCATGTTTAAGCATTTAAATTAATTGAACTACTAAAGTGACATAAGAGTCATGTTGCACAGATTCATTCAAAAATGAAGAGGGACTCCCAAGATTAAAAGCACTAAAGTCAATTCCTGAGTCTGCAATGAACTGTGTAGGATTAACTAAACAACTGCAGTTTGGAGCACTAAAGACTAAATAATGTGGCTTTCTTAGGTTTGAATAGGTCACAAGGATTTTTTTAAAAGGCACACTTTAAACATCAGACTCTAACTTTAAAATGCTCCATTCTTTTGTATTTATAAGGATTTTTGTTTAGTTTAGCATGGAAACAGGCCCTTCAGCCCACCGAGTCCTTGCTGACTATTGAACACTTGTTCACCTGAATTCTATGTTATCCCACTTTCTCATCCATTCTTAGACTTTGGGGGGAATTTACTGAAGTCAATTAAACTACAAACCTCCATTTCTTTGCGTTACGGAGGAAACCCGGAGAAAACCCATGTGGCCACAGGGAGAATGTGTGAACTCCATACAGTCAGCATTCCGGGTCAGGGTCAAACCGGGTCTCTGGCGCTGTGAGGCAGCGGCTCTACCAGCTGCGCCAGTGTGCCGCCACATCATGAATGTGAATATATTCATACATTTTCCGAATAGTTTCAGCTCTGGAAAACGTCAACTAATTTACAGTCTGCAGACATGAAATTAATGTAAAAATAGAAGTCTATTTTAATTTCCTTCCAATACATACCAGCCATATCTCTGACAGGCACATCCAAGATAATTTGTCCCCCTGTCAAGATGGAAGAGGAGTGCTGCAGAAAGATCCGACGAGGAACTTTGCTGACACTCTCCCTTGCTGCACTTAGTGAAACCCGAGCTGCTCTACGAGGGGACAGAGCATTCCAATCCACCAGCCTGGATTTCAAATGAAGTACTTTAATGCAGCACATATAAAATATTACGTCAACAGCAAAGAACTGCTGAAGTAATTTCATACGTCTTAAAACATTTACATTGTTATCCCCATTTGCACTTTCTTGGCAATGTCAACTGCACTAAACGCTGCAACTGAGGGAATCATTTGCACTACAACCTTTGAGGAATTGGTTTCCTTTGCAAAAAACATTGAGATTCAAAAAATTAGTTTAATAAAATTGAAAAATTATCATCTTCTCAGTCGATTTGTTCTAGCTTAGCTAAGTTTATTATTGCCACGTGTACCGAGATACAGTGAAAACCTTTTGTTTGCGTGCTACCCAGTTAAAAAAAAAACCCAGAATATCCCAGATGTATAACTCTCACTTCAAACTAAGTCAGTTTAGTGCCAGTTCCGGCAAACAATTCTTAAATCTACTGCCAACCACCCTGCCAATATCCACTTAAATTAAACTATTCAAAGAACAGAACGTTCACAACATAATCGCATGCTGAGAGGAAGTAATTGCTCTCACTATTAAAAAAACAAAGAGCAAAGATAAATTTTCAACATGTTAGTAAAACTGAAATATTTCTATCCATTTTTAAGAATTTAAATTAATTGAACTACAGAATCATACCAAAGAGAATCATTAAGCGCAAAAGGAGGAGAGAACATATTTGATATTATGAACATATTAAAAGGGTCTTTGGCTTGAAATGTTTCCCTTATATAGTTCTGCAAAGAGAACATAGGATATCATTGACAGGAACCCATCATACCTGTAAGTGTCGCTATCAAGATCCGAATTCAAAGTTTAACTACACAAGTAATTTGTTCATAATTTTACTTATACGACAATGATGGAAATATTCAGCTGGTTTTGAAGCATCTATCAACAAAATAAAGTTAGAGTAAGATATCAGATTGATGACCATTTGGCAAAATGGCCCCTTAGGCCAAACTTAGTTTTGTCAACGAAGAGATCACCACATCATGAGCATCAAATACTGTATGCTTGGGTCTCTTGAAGATGGGAAAGGGAAGACGTATAAAGTGTTGCATCTCTTACAGTTAAATGATTAGGTGCCATGAAGAAGATAACTGATGATAATTCGGATTTCATTCATCTCCATCTATTTGAACCTCTTCCAAATATGCTCTTATCACCTACTCTCAGCTGACACCACCACGACCACTCATGTTGAAACAAGGAACTACAGATACTGATTTACAAATAAAAGACAAAATGCTGGAGTAATAGAAACATAGAAAATAGGTGCACCGCCATTCAATATGATCATGGCTGATCATCCAACTCAGTATCCCGTACCTGCCTTCTCTCCATACCCCCTGATCCCTTTAGCCACAAGGCCACATCTAACTCCCTCTTAAATATAGCCAATGAACTGGCCTCAACTACCTTCTGTGGCAGAGAATTCCACAGATTCACCACTCTCTGTGTGAAAAAAAACATTCTCATCTCGGTCCTAAAAGACTTCCCCCTTATCCTTAAACTGTGACCCCTTGTTCTGGACTTCCCCAACATCGGGAACAATCTTCCTGCATCTAGCCTGTCCAACCCCTTAAGAATTTTGTAAGTTTCTATAAGATCCCCCCTCAATCTTCTAAATTCCAGCGAGTACAAGCCGAGTCTATCCAGTCTTTCTTCATATGAAAGTCCTGCCATCCCAGGAATCAATCTGGTGAACCTTCTCTGTACTCCCTCTATGGCAAGAATGTCTTTCCTCAGATTAGGAGACCAAAACTGCACGCAATGCAGCAGGTCAAGCAGCTTCTCTGGAACGGTGACGATTCGGGTCGGGACCCTTCTTCAGACTCGTGTTACTCATTCTCTCCTGGAATAGATTCTACTATTAACTTTTCCTTTTGTTCTTTCTGATCCTTTCCTGCAACTTTGAACATTTCACTTCCAAATTTACCAGTGCTGAAGAAATGTTATCAACAGAAAGTGCAAATTGTTTCTCTTGACTTGCTGAATTATTTCTGTGCATATTTCAGATTTCCAGCATCTGCAGGCCGGGGGGGGGGGGGGGGGGGGGGTATATGTAATTTGCAAAACAGTTAGCTTTCACACTTAATTTTATGGAATAAGGAATTACATTGTACCCTGGCGTATATGATAATAAATGAATCCAAGGGGGTGGCACAGTGGCGCAGCAGTAGAGTTGCTGCCTTACAACGCCAGAGACCCGGGTTCGATCCCGACTATGAGTGCTGTCTGTATGAAGTTAGTACGTTCCCCGTGACCTACGTGGGTTTTCTCCAGGTGCTCCATTTACCTCCCACACTCCAAAGACTTACAGGTTTGTAGGTTAATTGGCTTCTGTAAATGGTCCCTGGTGTATAATATAGTGCTATTGTATGGTGTGATCGCTGGTTGGCACGACTTGGTGGGCCGAAGGGCCTGTTTCCACGCTGTATCTCAAGTCTAAATCAAATCCGAATATTATGTATTCGTTGGACGATTCCAACAAGGGGACATAACTTCAGAATTAAGGGACAAAAGTTTAGGGGTAACATGAGGGGTAACTTCTTTACTCAGAGGGTGGTGGCTGTATGGAATGAGTTTCCGGTGGAAGTGGTGGAGGCAGGCTCGATTTTATTATTTAAGAGTAAATTGGATAGGTATATGGATGGGAGGGGATTGGAGGGTTATGGTCTGAGAGCAGGTAGATGAGACTAGGTCAGAGAAAGTGGTCGTCGTGGACTGGTAGGGCCGAACGGGCCTGTTTCCGTGCTGTAATTGTTATATGGTTTATATGGTTACATAGAGTCTAGATAAAGAGTACCACGATTTAAATTTGTCACAAGGATTTACACTTCGGAGTTAATTATACCTTCTTTACCATCATAACTTTCTGTATTGCAAATTACCACAATCTTCATCTAGGGCTTTGGGAGTAATATTTAACACAGGCTAGCAATTTGCCAGATTACAATCTTTCCATAAGACAGTGGCGAATCTCTGGAATTCCCTACACCAGAGGATTGTGGAGGCTAGATCACTAAGCATTTGGAGAGGAGGGGGACATTTTAGAAGGAATTGATGGTTATGTAGAAATACTACCTGTGATTCACAAATACCTCTGAATTTTTTGGTTGGTAGTGACCATGCTAGTTGTGGTTTCTAGTTACAGTAATATGAATAGACTGATCGTTTTATGGTGCGGCACAGAAGGGGAGTCTAGGCTTTGGGCATGTCGATTGAATGGTATAGCAGACCTTGAGAATTAGGTGCCCTACTCCTGTTTGTTTTTGCATTACCATGTAAATTTATTACAATTCTGCAATAACTGCAACACTTTACAAACTGCACAATATTCCAACAATTAACATTTATTGCTAGAGCAAATTGGATGAGGCATGAAAAAGTGATCCACATCTTAAAACACCCAGCCAATTCATAGCACTACAACTAGAAACCATAACTAACATCGCTACTACCAGCCAGAAACTCCACTGCAGTATTTGTGAACAGCATTTGGGATTTTCTCAATCAGCGTTGTCTAAAGTTAAGCTTGAGAGGGTGGCATGGGGGGGGGGGGGGGGGGGGGGGGGGGGGGGGGGGTGGAGGGGGGGTGAGCTGCAAGTAAGATGCCAAGATGGTCCATAGTGATTTTGATAAGTTAAGCTAGTGGGCAAATACACAGCAGATTAAGAGAATGGAAATAGATTGCAAAAAGGAAGTAAATATGACTTGGATATCCTTGTACACTAGTCACTGAGAGCAGGAATTTTGGAGCAAACTAATGCAAGGAGAGCAAATAGACTGTCGCCAGCTTTCATTGCAGGAGGATTTAATTACAGGTGCAAGGGTGTCCTACTGCAGCTGTACATGTGCTTGGAAATACCCCCTCTGGACAATAGCCTCCTCTTGAATGTCACTAAAACAAAGGAGCTGATTGTGGACTTCAGAAGGGCTAAACATCCAAGGACGTACACGCCACTGGAGATAAATGGGTCGATTGTGGATAGGGTGAGCAGTTTTAAATACTTGGGAGTCCGCATCGCAGAGGATCTGACGTGGGCAACGCACATTGCCGCACTGGTGGGTAAGGCTAAGCAGCGCCTTTACCACCTTAGACAACTGAGGAAATTCAGAGTGTCTCTGAAGATCCTTCATTGCTTCTACTCTGGGGCTGTAGAGAGCATCCTGTCCAGCAACATTACAGTCTGGTTTGGGAACAGCTCTGCCCAGGACAGGATGACCCTGCAGAGAGTAGTGCGTTCGGCAGAACGCACCATGGGCACTACACTCATCCCCCTGCAGGACCTATACATCAGGAGGTGCAGATCCAGAGCAAGTAAGATCATGAGGGACCCCTGCCACCCCAGTAACGGACTGTTCCAGATGCTACGATCAGGCAAACGGAGAGGATGAGACGGAGCTTCTTCCCACAGGCCATCAGGACTGTCAACTTTTATAACCCCAGAGACTAAATTTTTGTCGACACTAATAGTAACTTATTAACTTTATTTATATGCTGTAACTGTAATTCTTTTTGTGCACAACCCGCAGGCATTGCCACTTTCATTTCAGTGCACATCGTGTATGTGTATGTGACAAATAAATTTGACTTGACTTGACTTGACTTGGAATTGTTTGCATATCTGGTCTCCTTACCTCAGGAAGGACATTCTTGTCTGTGGAGTTTGGGAAATAGTACAATTGGTGACTACACTGAGTCCACTGACTCCTGGGATGTCAGGACTGATGTACAAGGAAGAGATGGGTTGTCAAGGTCCATTTTCAGTAAATTTTGAAAAACGAGAGGGGATCTCAGGGAATCAGAAACTATAACATTTTATCTGGACTAGACAGTAAAGATACATGGCGGATTCTCCCAGAGACCAGAGTGTTCTGAGCCCGGAGTCAGTGTCTCCTATGGGGACAACAAGCAGAAATCTCTTTCCCCACAGTGATAAACCTGAAAGCATTAAATACCTTTAAGTATATAGATACATACCTTGATGCTTTTGGGAAAAGGGTTGGGGGGGGGGGGGGGGGGGGGGGGGGACAGGACACAGGACATTGAAGCAAATGATCAAGAGTGTTTTATTGTCGTATGTCCCAAATAGAACAATGAAACTCTTACTTGTAGCAGCACAACAGAAGTAAAATGATACTGAATAGTAAAGTCGATGTGAAAGGCTGAATGACCTACTCCTGCTCCTTTTCTTCAAGTTTCAGCTATTGATTTAGAGTACATAACTGCAATTTGCCATGCTTACACATTTGGAATCTGAACTCCAGAATCACAGGACTGGTACAGCTTGGAAGGAGGTTTGTTGGCTCAGCAAGTCCCTACCATCTTAACGCAAAAGCAATTCAGCTGTCTCTATTTTCCCACGCAAATTCTTTCCTTTCAACTGAAATGCTGCAACTGAATCAGCCTCCACTGCTGCTCCAGGCAGTGTTACTTTGCTAGTGTCTATTCCTTCCAAAATTAATGTTCCCAAAAGGCTTTACTCCATTGTGGAATAGAAATATTGTATCCAACCTATTTGGATTCATTACATAACTCAATAAATAATTTAAAGGACACAAAGTGCTGGAGTCACTGAGCGGGTCAGGCAACATCTCTGGAGAACATAATAGGTCACGTTTCGCGATGAAGGGTCCCGACTCGAAACATCACCTATCCATGTTCACTAGAGGTGCAGCTTGACTTGCCGAGTTGCTCCAGCATTTTGTATCCTTTTGCGTAAACCAGCATTTGCAGTTCCTTGTTTCTAAATAAAAAAAGTTTAAAATCTCAAAACGAGGATTCTCAAATTAGTGTAAGAAAATAACTGCAGATGCTGGTACAAATCGAAGGTATTTATTTCACAAAATGCTGGAGTAACTCAGCAGGTCAGGCAGCATCTAGGAGAGAAGGAATGGGTGACGTTTCGGGTCGAGACCCTTCTTCAGAGTGAAGGTGCAGGAGGAGGCCATTCGGCCCTTCGAGCCATTCATTGTGATCATGGCCGATCATCCACAATCAGTAACCCGTGCCTGCCTTCTCCCCATTTGAGAGGCGATGTTTAAATAGAGTGTGGTGGGTGCTTGGAACATGCTGTCAGGGCTATCCCTGGAGGCAGATAGACAGCAACTTTTAAAGAGGCATCTAGACAGACATGTAGAGGGATATGGACCTTGTGCAGGCAGATGGATCTGCATCATGGCCAGCATAGACATGGTGGGCCAAAGAGACATTTGCTGCTCTGTATTGTTCCATAATTAATATTGTCAATATTATTCAACATGTTCTGAATACTGATAACATTTATCATGATATAAATGATGTGGAGAACCAACTTAGTAGTTTAGTGTCTGAGAGAAAGTGAATTAATATCAATAACATAAACTCAGCAATATTTATGTACTCTATACAATGGTTTAGGAACCAATGCCAAGTTATACTGTTCTGCTATTCATCAAAACAAATTCAAAGCTATTAAGTTTAATTATAAAAGTGGAAATGTTCCAGACAAGTTAACTAAGTGCTTCAGCAAATGCCAAAATCCTTCATCCCCCTGATCCCAACCTAATAAATCGGTGAATATAACACAGCTGCTTTCACATCACCATCTTAACTATTTTAATCAGGCCATTAAAAAGTTGTGCGAGAGATTATTTAAGATTATTCTTTGTCCTTACAGATACACGGAACTGTAGATGCCGATTTATAAAATGAGACACAAAGTGCTGGCGTAACTCAGTGAGTCAAGCAGCATCTCTGGTGGAATCCATCAATGGAATACATTTTCTACCTCAATTATAAATGAGTACAGGAAAACTAGAAACATACAGGTGAGACCATGCCAGTGGAGAAAGAATCGGAATTAACACTTCAGGTCAACTATCCATCACTGGCACCAATTCTAAAGTTTAGTTTGGAGATACAGCCCACTGAGTCCACGCCAACCAACAATGACCCCCATACACTAGATCTACCCTACACTCTGGGGACAATTTACAGAACCCTATTAACCTACAAACCCACACATCTTTGGAATGTGTGAGGAAACCGAAGCACCGGGAGAAAACTCACTCAATTGCAGGGAGAACGTACAAACTCCGTAAGGACAGCACCGGTAGTCAGGATTGTACCTGGATCTCTGGCCCTGTAAGGCAGCAAATCTACTGCTGCGCCACTGTGCTGCCCAAAACACAAAAGATAAACGAAAACCTAACGAGGGATACCTCTTATACCTCCATAGAATCAGCTTTACATGCTGAGTATTTTCTATCCTTATTTCATATTTTTGCTTTTCAGTTTAGTAGCACAACCTATAGCTTTCCCCTTGGCTGCACTTCACATTTCCACCCCTACCAATGCTCTGCATTTACTGCCATAATAAATTAATACTGTTACTTGTTATAACGGTATGGGGTAAATAATCTCCTTTCTAAGGTAGCACGTGAATTTAAACAATAATAGATTAATATATTTCATGGGACCATGATAACATTAAAATTCTAACGCGCTCAACATACTATTGAGAACATGCTTCATAAGTAATATTTACAAAACATCTCAAAACATGAGTAGCATCTCCAAATATGTACATGAATTATGTCAAATTCTAAACCTTCTATTAGTAAAAGTCGCATCATATTGTTCAATTAAATAAGCAGCAAGTTAATTTCTCTGTTGGCATTGCTGAGATCTTCACTGTTATCACAAGCTCTTGAATCACAAGGAAACAAAACTAGTTTTACTAAGGCATAGAAACATAGAAAATAGGTAGTGTGCGCCATTCGGCCCTTTTAGCCAGAACCACCATTCAATATGACCATGGCTGATCGTCCAAAATCAGTATCCCATTCCAGCTTTTCCCCCTATATCCCTTGATTCCTTTAACCCCAAGAGCTAAATCTAACTCTCTCTTGAAAACATCCAGTGAATTGGCCTCCACTGCCTTCTGTGGCAGAGAATTCCACAGATTCACAACGCATGGATCTCAAAAACGTTCTCCGGCGAAAGACTACAATGGATGCTCAAGTTTTGTGCCTGGATTCCTTAACCTTATAACACAAAAGCAGGATCACCATTAGTGAGGTATGGGGATGGAATTGAGATTGGAGAAATAACCATTCTCTTGATGTTTAATATTTCTGCTGTGTAATAGAAAGTACAGTCAAACTCTTCTTGCAAAGTTAGCTTAGGATCCATCCTGAAAATGGACACAAAACGTTGGAGTAACTCAGCGGGTCAGACAGCATCTCTGGAGAAAAGGAATAGGCGACGTTTTGGGTCGAGACCCTTCTTTAACCCGAAACGTCACCTATTCCTTTTCTCTATAAATGCTGATGACCCACTGTGTTACTCCAGTTTTTTGTGTCCATTCAGGCCCATCCTCTTTGGTGACATTTTTATAAGCTCACATTTGATTTTCCACAATTAGTTAAGAAAATGCAGTCTGATCTTAAACAAGATCTCTACTGAAACTATTTCAGAGATTTATCAACACATAGCAACACTAGCTAAGACTTTGGATTGATAAAATACACTATTTTAACCATCTGTTAACTGATTTAAAGAAAATCAATAAGAGTGGCAGGTTGCCTGGATAGTTAACTTGGCCAAAGTGCTGATTCATCAGTCACATCTTAAACCAACCTCTGGGAATAAATATTATGAACAGCACTGCATTCTCTTTATTTGGAAACTAATAATCTTCTGACATTATACAACTGACTCAGGCTCAAATGCATTGAGGAACTACATCAAGGCATTAATCACTTAAATAAAAAGGGGTCAACTATGACAGGATTTACAAAGCAAGAGAAACAACTCAAACCAGTAGGTTGCAGGTAGGAATTTACAGATTAATACACAATATTAATGCAAGTGAACTATTTAAATTCTGATCACAGTATTTTGGATTGATTAATTTGAAAATAATGGAGATAGGGAAGCCATTTATAGGGATTCAGTCTTTAAATCAATGAAGGAACAGGAAAATTGGTGTGAATGTAATCTGCAATGTTGCTGAGGTAAAAAATATTCCATTAGCAAAATAGATTTGGGATGGAAAGGTCAAACTCGCAATGAAAATGGATTGCTAGCAAATTACTCTTGTCCCACACACACCAATAACATTGTTATCCTCTTCAGTCACTAAGCACCTACATTATAGCAGATTAGGCAGAACCCTTCCCAACTCATTTGAACATTCACCAGCTTTTCTTTAGCAGATTCAATAACTACCTGAAAAGGGAAATATCTTGTTTGCAATTAATCGAAAATACAATGAGTTAAAATAATAATGTACAATTATTCTACAAACTGCCCAACAAATTGGAGCAAGGAAGAGGTGTACAGCAAAAATAGCAACTCGCTCTTAGCTCCGTATCAATTTCAAGGAAGGAAATAGTCCATCAAATATGTCTGAGTCATTGGGGGCAGTAGGTCCAATAATATTGTCCCCAAATATTGCACAGAAACAGCCTAGGTGAGCTCACCCGACTAGGTTAAGGTATGTGGTTTTCTGTCCACATTGCATGGTTCACCTCCAAAAAGCCATACTTAGTTTGTTTGTATTTCCTTGAAAAATAGTTCCTCCCAAATGGTTTTGCTTCTCACAATCAATCACCTGTGCCTATTTAGGGGTTGGTTTTGCATCCCCTGCTCTATGCCAATACATAACTGCCTGGTAATATAGCCTGTAAACACAAGGTCAACGTTCCTACTAATAGCATTCAGCTTTCTTGCTTCACTGCCATTTCAGTAAGACTGCCTGGATTGAAATGTCAAATATAAAGGCCTGATTGTTAGAATTTCTAGCAACTTGTGTTGGCAAAAATGAACCTGTTCTGACATTCCAGATAATCTCCAGTTCGAGCCTACACAGCATATTTGTTACTCAAAGCTTTTTTCCGCCACATCATTTGTATCCATTTCTAATCATTCCTCTTATTCACTGCTACAAAAAATCTAAATTTGTCCCTTTATCACCTAACCACTGATTTCATTACTGTATTAACTGCCCTCCCTTTATTCTTTAAAAGATATTCAATAAATTCAGAACCTTGAAATCCTCGTTAAATGTGCACAGTCTCATTGCTGCTCTTGCTGGGATTGACTAATTCCTTCTTCCCAACATATGGACTTCAACTTCCCGACCCGAAACATCACCCATCTATGTTCTCCAGAGATGCTGCCTGACTCGCTGTGTTACTCCAGCATTTTGTGTCTACCTTTGGATTTCAACTTCCTTATCTTGATTTAAAGTTGCACCCAGAACTGGATACAATCTCCAAGTATCAGGATCTTGGTATATGTCCAAGGAACCCTGAAAGCACCAGGACATGATAAGGTGATGATGTTTGGGATAAGGTGAACACGGCAGGTCAGATACTTTCCTTTGTTTGCCAATGCACAGAATACAAGAGCAGGGAATTTATGGCACTAGCTCTGCAAGACATTATTAGTCAGGACACAATGGAGCAGAGGAGATTCACCAGGATGATGTGTGGTACAATGGTTTTCAGTTCTCACGAGATACTGTGATGGGTAGGTTTGTGTTTCTCGAAGTGAAGGAGGCCAACTGTGGAGGTGTTCAAAATTAGGAGATGTGTAGACTGGGCAGGTAGTTGGAAACCTTTCCCTACAGGAAGAGGGTTAAGAGTAAGAAGAAAGAGTAAAGGTTTAGAGGTGATCAGGAGGATTTTCTTTCACTCAGAGATTAATTAAAATCTGGAACTCACAGCATGAGAGGATACTGGAGGCAGATGCTCTCAACTTTTATATAGTTACATGAACACTTAAATTCCTACAGTATAAAAGGCTATGGAGCAATTGCTGATAAATGTGATTAAAAGCTTAGTATTAGTTTAGTTTAGAGATACAGCATGGAAACAGGCCCTTTGGCCCACTCAGACCATTGATCACCTGCACACTAGTTTGATGTTATCCCACTTTTGCACCCTGCATGCTAAGGGCAATTTACTGAAGCCAATTAATCTACAAGCCTGCATGTATTTGGAATATGGGAGGACATCGGATCAGCAGGAAAAAAACACATGCGGTCACAGGGAGAACGTACAAACTCCGCACAGACAGCACCTGGAGTCAGGATTAAACCTGAATCTCTGGTGCTACGAGGCAGCTGCTCTACCAGCTCCGCCACTGTGCCGCTCTAGGCCTGTTTCTTTATTGTATGATGAATATGACCCAGCGATTCATTCAAATGGTCCACACTCTGTTGCACAGACTCAGGCTCATTGCTTCACGGCTCTCTCATTAAATCCACTGGCCCCGATTCAACCACGTCTTGTTAACCAGCCCAGCAGAAGCACCAGCACCAGACAAGGCATCAACATCCCTCCCTTATACAGCAAAACCAGATGCCATTTTCACTCCACACATGGGCACTTTCCAGCACAGGCCACTCAACAAGAATCATATCGAGGAAATCTGGCTGATGCTAAGGTCAATTTTGGAACAAATTCTACACTGCTTGAAATCAGCTCAGTTAATAATTAATCAAGTATGGAACATTCTGATCTGTATGATAACATCAGCTTCTTTAAAGTACTGAAGGAAAGTTGGAGAACAATTCTATTTAGAATCTTTAGCAGAACTGAAATTTAAACCAATGACTTGTTTGACGATTCCAAGTACCATAAACATTTTTATGTTCTACCAAATGAAAAATGTACCAGATAATTAATTATTAGATTTTACAGTTTTGTTATCCTTCTTCCACTACCCATTTCAGAAGAAATATTTCCATTTTTTAAAATTGAAAAAAATCATTCATGGACTTTGATCAGCACCTATTACCCATCCACAGTTGTGATT
This sequence comes from Rhinoraja longicauda, assembly GCF_053455715.1. Lineage (NCBI taxonomy): Eukaryota > Metazoa > Chordata > Chondrichthyes > Rajiformes > Arhynchobatidae > Rhinoraja > Rhinoraja longicauda. The sequence continues at coordinate 46,396,707 of NC_135964.1, read as the reverse complement.
ATTTACTGCTCAATTCGTGGTGAACCATGTAAACAAAATCACTTCAATCAGCTACTTTATTCAAGTTATATTTATCCAAGGAGTGTTGAGATGCAATTCAAGGATAACCAGCACATTACTAAGTAAATAAATCGCATCAATCTGCAGTAATCAAACATAGAAATCAATTCCAGAACACTCATCCAAGATGATTTGACAGTTTTAGTAACTCTAAAATTGACTGAAGTCACGTCATTGCCACAAGTTTGGCTCACGAATGATTTAAGATGTATAGATAGTGAGACACATGGAAATGGGAAGTAAAATAAAATCAATAGCCAGCAACCTGATCATCTTATCAAGCTCTATGGAGCTAAATTTAGATTTTAATGCATTTGCCAGCTGGGTTCTAGGCAAATGTGATTCCTTCAATTTTGCTTCTCCCTCAACCATATATCCAGACAAAAGTAAAATGATAGACACAAAAAGCTGGTATTTATTCACAAAATGCTGGAGTAACTCAGCCGGTCAGGCAGCATCTCAGGAGAGAAGGAATGGGTGGCGTTTCGGGTCGAGACCCTTCTTCAGACTGATGTCAGGGGGGGCGGGACAAAGGAAGGATATAGGTGAAGACAGAAAGATAGAGGGAGAACTGGGAAGGGGGAGGGGAAGAGAGGGACAGAGGAACAATCTAAAGTTGGAGAAGTCAATGTTCATACCGCTGGGCTGCAAGCTGCCCAAGCGAAATATGAGGTGCTGCTCCTCCAATTTCCAGTGGGCCTCACTATGGCACTGGAGGAGGCCCATGACAGAATGGTCGGACTGGGAGTGGGAGTTGAAGTGCTCAGCCACCGGGAGATCAGGTTGGTTAAGGCGGACTGAGCGAAGGTGTTGGGCAAAACGGTCGCCGAGCCTGCGTTTGGTTTCGCCGATGTAAAGAAGTTGACATGTAGAGCAGCGGATACAATAGATGAGGTTGGAGGAGGTGCAGGTGAACCTCTGGCTCACCTGGAAAGATTGTTTGGGTCCTTGGATGGAGTTGAGGGGGGACGTAAAGGGACAGGTGTTGCATCTCCTGCCGTTGCAGGAGAAAATGGGGAAAGTGCCCGGGGATGGGGTGGTTTGGGTAGGAAGGGACGAGTGAACCAGGGAGTTACGGAGGGAACGGTCTCTGCGGAATGCCTTTGTCCCGCCCCCTGACATCAGTCTGAAGAAGGGTCTCGACCCAAAACGTCACCCATTCCTTCTCTCCTGAGATGCTGCCTGACCTGCTGAATCCAGCATTTTGTGAATAAATACCTTCGATTTGTACCAGCATCTGCAGTTTTTTTCCTACACAAAAAGCTGGATTAGCTCAGCGGGACAGGCAGCATCTCTGGAGAGAAGGAATGAGTGATGTTTCAGGTCGAGACCCTTCTTCAGACTGGTTAGGGATAAGGGAAACGAGAGATCTAGACGGTGATATGGAGAGATAAAGAACAATGAATGAAAGATATGCAAAAAAGTAACGATGATAAAGGAAAAGGACCATTGTAAGCTGTTTGTAGGGTGAAAATGAGAAGCTAGTGCGACTTGGGTGGGGGAGGGATAGAGTAAAATGATGCAAGGTCTCGTAGTTTAACAACCAATTTTCTAACAGAACAGCAGCAATTACTGACCCAAGTCAATAATCTCTCCCTGTGGCTCAAAATTCAGCATAGTTTGAGAAATACAATTTGGATTCCCACACAACTTTGAGATCTAGGTTCAAGTATGCTAACAGCTTCCAAAGCAACTCACAGTAACACTATCTACAAACTCTGAACTCCAACAGGAAATGCATTTTAAATGCTTAATTGGCTGAAAAAGCTTTGAGCTTGCAAAATAAAATTGTGCTAAACACATGCCTTTCTTTTTTTGAATCTTTAACCCAAATCTCACCAAGTCCATTCATTCAAATTCTCATAGATATCCAATGGGAAAATACTTGAATGTTAAATCAAGACTATTCTTTTCATATTCTCAACCCTCCACAACTCTCGGTACAGTGGTGCTGCTGGTAGAGGTGCTTCCTCACAGCACCAGAGACCCAGGTTCGATCCTCACCTCCGGTTTGCTCATTCTCAAGACCACATGGGTAACCTCCCACATCCCAAAGAATTGTGAGTTCATAGGTTAATTGGGCTCTATAAATTGTCCTTTCAGCTGTTGCCGTTGCTTCAATTTTGGGGGGGTTTGTGTGGGAGGGGGGGGTTGGGTGGGAGATGGGGGTTTGGGTGGGAGATGGGGGGGGTTTGGGTGGGAGATGGGGGGGGGGGTTGGGTGGGAGATGGGGGGGGGGGGGTTTGGGTGGGAGATGGGGGGGGGGGGTTTGGGTGGGAGATGGGGGGGGGGGTTTGGGTGGGAGATGGGGGGGTTTGGGTGGGAGATGGGGGGGGGTTTGGGTGGGAGATGGGGGGGGGGTTTGGATGGGAGGGTTGGATGGGAGGAGAGGGGGGGTGGTTGGATGGGAGGAGGGGGGGGGGTTGGATGGGAGGAAGGGGGGATTGGATGGGAGGAGGGGGGGTTGGATGGGAGGAGAGGGGGGAGTTGGATGGGAGGAGAGGGGGGAGTTGGATGGGAGGAGAGGGGGGAGTTGGATGGGAGGAGAGGGGGGGTTGGATGGGAGGAGAGGGGGGGGTTGGATGGCAGGAGAGGGGGGGTTGGATGGGAGGAGAGGGGGGGGGTTGGATGGGAGGAGAGGGGGGGTTGGATGGGAGGAGAGGGGGGGTTGGATGGGAGGAGAGGGGGGGTTGGATGGGAGGAGAGGGGGGGTTGGATGGGAGGAGAGGGGGGGGTTGGATGGGAGGAGAGGGGGGGGGTTGGATGGGAGGAGAGGGGGGGGTTGGATGGGAGGAGAGGGGAGGGGGTTGGATGGGAGGAGAGGGGAGGGGGTTGGATGGGAGGAGAGGGGGGGGGGTTGGATGGGAGGAGAGGGGGGGGGTTGGATGGGGGGGAGGGGGGGGGGTTGGATGGGGGGGAGAGGGGGGGGGTTGGATGGGGGGAGGGGGGGGTTGTTGCTCCAGCAATTGTTTATTTTGCTACAGAATTTAGCATTTGCAGTCTCTTGTGTCTCCGTTCTTCATCATCCAGGAACCTCCTCCATAATGGAAAGTATCTGCATTTATAAGCACTATCCAAGCAGCAGTCCATTATCAACTTATCCAGTATTATAAAGACAGATAATAATTATTGGCCTCGCCAGTTTACCAAAAAAGTTTGTTTTTTTAACTGTAAAGTAGGACAGTGAATTCTAAAAAGTGTTTCGCTTCATTAAACCCGCACTACACTGAACAACTGACATGGACCTGCGAAATTTAACTCAATGTATTAGTTTTGTGCAGCTCAGCTGACCACATATGTGCTGACCACATATTACAAGTTCAAAAGCAAACATAATTTGATGTTTGTAGTTGAAACTGGAAGTACATAAATGCAGTTATAATTCTGGAAGATTCTGTGACCACGAACCGGATGGGGTGAGTGTATTTGACTGATTGCGACTGCGGATCTGGTATGTGTTATCAGCTGTGTTGGATAAAAAAAGAAACGCTGTTCCGCGGTGAATGGAGGGACGGAGAGAGAGGGTGAAAGGGAGGGGGTGAGGGGGGAGGGAAGGGAGGGGGTGAGGGGGGAGGGGAGGGGGGGTGTGAGGGAGGGGGGGTGTGAGGGAGGGGGGGTTGAAGGGGGGGGTGAGGGAGGGGGGGTTGAAGGGGGGGGTGAGGGAGGGGGGATTGAAGGGGGGGGTGAGGGAGGGGGGGTTGAAGGGGGGGGTGGTTGAAGGGGGGGGTGAGGGAAGGGGGGGTTGAAGGAGGGGGGTGAGGGGGTGGAGGGGGGGCGGGTGAGGGAGGGGTGAGTGGGGGGGGAGGGGATAGGGGAGGGGGCGAGGGGGAAGGGGGGGTGAGGGGAAGGGGGGTGAGGGGGAGGCGAGGGGGAGGGGGAGGTGAGGGAGGTGAGGGAGGAGGGGGAGGGGGGTGAGGGGGAGGTGGGGGGGAAGGTGAGAGGGGGTGGGGGGGAAGGTGAGAGGGGGTGGGGGGGAAGGTGAGAGGGGGTGGGGGGGAAGGTGAGAGGGGGTGGGGGAAGGTGAGAGGGGGTGGGGGAGGGTGAGGGGGTGAGAGGGGAGGTGGGGGGAGAGAGGGGAGGTGGGGGGGAGAGAGGGGAGGTGGGGGGGAGAGAGGGGAGGTGGGGGAGAGAGAGGGGGTGAGAGAGAGGGGGAGTGAGAGATGGGGGTGAGAGAGGGGGAGGTGTGGGAAGGAGAGGGGGAGGTGTGGGAAGGGGGGGAGGTGTGGGAAGGGGGGGAGTGGAGGGAGGGAGAAGAGGAGGGAGGGGGAAAGGTGAGGGGGAAGGTGGGGGGAAGGGGGGGAGAGACAATAGGTGCAGGAGGAGGCCATTTGGCCCTTCGAGCCAGCACCGCCATTCAATGTGATCATAGCTGATCATTCTCAATCAGTACCCCGTTCCTGCCTTCTCCCCATACCCCCTGACTCCGCTATCCTTAAGAGCTCTATCCAGCTCTCTCTTGAATGCATTCAGAGAATTGGCCTCCACTGCCTTCTGAGGCAGAGAATTCCACCGGGGAGGGGAGGGGGTGAGAAGGGAGGGGAGGGGGGGGGAGAGGGGAGGGGGGGGGGGGAGAGGGGAGGGGGGGAGGGGAGAGGAGAGAGGGGGAGGTGAGAGGGGGGAGGTGAGAGGGGGAGGTGAGAGGGGGAAGGTGGGGTGAGAGGGGGGTGGGGAGAGGGGGGAAGGGATGAGAGAGGGGGGAAGGGGCGAGAGAGAGGGGGAAGGGGTGAGAGAGAGGGGGAAGGGGAGAGAGGTGGAGGGAAGGGGAGAGAGGTGGGGGGAAGGGGAGAGAGGTGGGGGAAGGGGAGAGAGAGAGGTGGGGGGAAGGGGAGAGAGGTGGGGGAAGGGGAGAGAGAGAGGTGGGGGGAAGGGGAGAGAGAGGGGGAAGGGGAGAGAGAGAGAGAGGAAGGGTACATAAATAACCTCACTTACCGCGGTGGACCCGGACTGGTTTGCAATGAAGACCTTGATGACCATGGTTTCCCCTCGAAGTTAATCCCGAAGGAAATAAGAGGGTGAAAAGGAGGCGATTAAAAATAAAAAGTGAGATGCAAGGACTCCGAGCCCGTGAGCTCCCCCCCGACCAGTGCACAGAGACGCAGATCCCGCAAACCCGACCCCAAGAGCCCAGCCGCATGCCCCGCCCCCCTCCGCCCCCGTGATTGGTCGAGAGCCCTCCCTGGTGGGCGGGCCGGCGTAAATCCGCCTCCTGATTGGCCGGAGGACCCGTCCATCATTCGGCCGCCCGGGTCGGAGTGTCCCTCCCTAGAAGGCAAGTGAACGTGCAGAGCCAATGGTCTCGCCCGGCAGCAAGTTAACACAAGTTCAACATTCATTTTTATTAAACTCTCTCTCCCCCACCCCCCCATCCAGATCCTAACTCCCTCTCTCGCCCCTCGGACAGTGTTCCTTAAAATGCATGGGGGAATTTAAAAAAAAAAACATTATTTACTGCATCCAATTAAAAACATCTAAGGCGATTTATGCTGCTTCTTCAGTTTGCAAATGAGACGAAGCGCGGAAACGAAACGTCGGGGAGCACAAAACACAAAGTTAACGCCGAGTGCCGGATGTTCGAGCTGAAAGCAGACACTGACAGACAGATATGATAGCATGGACTGGTTGTGTGGTCGGTTAGCGAGGCGTGAAGTGGCTGAAGTTGGGTGAAGGAGAAAATGCAAGGAAGATGAACATTTAAGCAACAACAACAAAAAACTGCATCCCCTGGTAATCTGGGATAACAAACAGAAAACGATGATGGGGGGGGGGGGGGGGGGGAACGACCGCAAGATCAGGCAGCGTCTAATGGTAGAGAAAAGTTAACATTTCATGTCTGTCTGTGATCCTGCATAAGAATTCATCAGGTCTGAAACGTCAATGAGAACTGCAGATGGTGGTTTACAAAACCAAAGACACAAAGTGCTGGAGTAACTCAGCGGGTCAGGAAAAACATTTTCAGTCAGAGAGTTGTGAATCTGTGGAATTCTCTGCCTCAGAAGGCAGTGGAGGCCAATTCTCTGAATGCATTCAAGAGAGAGCTTAAGGATAGCGGAGTCAGGGGGTATGGGGAGAGGGCAGGAACGGGGTACTGATTGAGAATGATCAGCCATGATCACATTGAATGGCCTACTCCTGCACCTATTGTCTATTGTTTATCTGAGAACATTGATACGTGATGATTTGACCTTCCTCCTTCCCATTCAAATCATTCCCTCCCCAGATACCGTTCCTTTGCAACCACATGAGTTGTAACACCTATACCTTCCCCCTCACATCATCCAGGGTTCCCGGCAGTCCTTCCAGGTGAGACAGAGGTTCATGTGCATCTCCTCAACTTCATTTGGTGTTCCCAATGGATAACCCATTGAAGTGTCTCTTTTTATGCCTTGACCCGCAGAAAGTGTTAGCGAAATGCAGTCCTAACCAGAAGTGCCACAGAAGAATGGCACTGGAGGAGAAGTGTGTGGTCAAATGTGATCAAGATCACATTTTACTTGGGGGTAGCATGGTGGTGCAGTGGTAGAGTTGCTTCCTTACAGCGCCAGAGGCCAGGGTTCAATCTGACTATGGATGCTGTATGTATAGAGTTTGTACGTTTCCCTGTGACCGCGTGGGTTTTCCCAGGATGCTCTGGTTTCCTCCAAAACTCCAAAGATGTACAGGTTTGTAGGTTAATTGGCTTTGGTAAAAAAATTGTAAATTGTCCCAGTGTGAAGGAGGCTCTGACTTGGTGGGCCGAAGGGCCTGTTTCCATGCTGTATCTCTAAACGAAACTAAAATTCCATACAGGTTGAAAAGTGTGGTCAGACTCCTCAGTCAAAATCATAGGAGATGTCATCATGACATTGATAAATGGCCTTTAAAATTTTGTGTTTGTGTGCTGCAAAGACACGTTTGTGCAGAAGAGTTGAATAGTTGTACAATAGTACAAGTTCAAACAGCTTCAGGTCAGTGTTCTTTGGATCCACATCCAAAAGCCCAAATCTTAATCGTCAAGTTTATTTGTCACATACACATACACGATGTGCAATGAAATGAAAGTGGCAATGCCTGCAGATTGTGCACAAAAAAGAATTACAGTTACAGCATATAAATAAGTTAATAAAGTTAATACAGAGAAGACAAAATTTAGTCCCTGGAGTTATAAAAGTTAACGGTCCTGATGGCCTGTGGGAAGAAACTCCGTCTCATCCTCTCCGTTTTCACAGTGTGATAGCGGAGGCGCTTGCCTGACCGTAGCATCTGGAACAGTCCGTTGCTGGGGTGGCAGGGGTCCCTCATAATCTTGCTTGCTCTCGATCTACACCTCCTGATGTATCGGTCCTGCAGGGGGTGAGTGTAGTTCCCATAGTTCTGCCGAACGCACTACTCTCTGCAGGGCCTTCCTGTCCTGGGCAGAGCTGTTCCCAAACCAGGCTGTAATGTTGCCGGACAGGATGCTCTCTACAGCCCCAGAGTAGAAGCAATGAAGGATCCTCAGAGACACTCTGAATTTCCTCAGCTGTCTAAGGTGGGCACTGCTTTGCCTTACCCACCAGTACGGCAATGTGCATTGCCCATGTCAGATCCTCTTTGATGTGGACTCCCAGGTATTAAAACTACTCACCCTATCCACAGTAGACCCATTTATTTCCAGTGGCGTGTACGTCCTTGGACGTTGAGCCCTTCTAAAGTCCACAATCAGCTCCTTAGTGCCAGATCAGCCACCTCCTCAGGCCTTCTCATCGTTGTCGGAGATCCGGCCCACCACCACAGTGTCATCAGCAAACTTGATGATGGAGTTTGAGCTGAACCTGGTCGCACAGTCATGTGTGTACAGGGAGTACAGTAGGGGGCTAAGGACGCAACCCTGGGGGGATCCTATGTTCAGGGTGAGGGAGCTAGATGTGTGTTCTCCCATCCTGACCACTTAAGGGCCTGGCGGTGAGAAAGTCCAGGACCCAGGCAGACAGAGGGGTGCTAAGCCCCAGTTCCAGCAGCTTCTCAGCCAGTCTGGTGGGGACTATGGTATTGAAAGCTGAACTAAAGTCAATGAACAGCAGCCTCACATAGCCCCCCTGGTTGGCTAATCAGAAATAGGTATGCATACTCTGAAAGCAGACAGTTGGTAATTATGATAGTATGGTCAAATGCTGGATTAAGCGATCTGAAAGATAACTTGACTATATTTAAAAAAATGTGGGGGATCATGTTTGGCACGAATGAGATTCTACAGAGCACTGGATCAAAAGTCAAGAGTGTTTAATTGGTATATTCTCTATGGACTCTTGCACTCTATGGACAATTTACAGAAACAAATTAGCCTACAAACCTGCATGTCTTTGGAATGTGGAAGGAAACCAGAGCAGAGAAAGCCCACATGATCACGGAGTACGTCAAGAGTGTTTTATTGTCATGTGTCCCAGATAGAACAATGAAATTCTTACTTGCTGCAGCACAACAGAATATGTAAACATCGTACACTGTAAACAATATGGTAACCGAGAGAGAAAAAAAAGTTCAGTGTGTATATCAGCCAAAACATTATGACCACTGACAGGCGGTGAATAACATTGATTATCTTGTTACAATGGCACCTGTCAAGGGGTGGGATATATTAGGCAGCAAGTGAACAGCCACTTCTTGAAGTTGATGTGGTGGATGCAGGAGAAATGGGCAGGAGTAAAGACCTGAGCGACTTTGACAAGGGCCAAATTGTTATGGCCAGACGACTGGGTCAGAGCATCTCTGAAACGGCAAGGCTTGTGGGGTGCTCCCGGTCAGCAGTGGTGAGTACCTACCAACAGTGGTCCGAGGAGGGACAAACCACAAACTGGCGACAGGGTGTTGGGCGCCCAAGGCATATTGATGCGTGAGGGCAACGAAGGCTATCCCGTCTGATCCGAACGGACAGAAAGTTTACTGTGGCACAAGTCACAGAAAATTGTAATGGTGGTCACGGGAGGAATGTGTCACAATACACTGCCTGCTGCGTATGAGGCTGCACTATGTATTCTAGTTTTTGACTCGCCACCCTTGGAAAAACAGTGACTAGTTTACCCTATCTGTGTCCCTCCTAATTTTATAAACCTCTATAAAGTAACCTTTCAGCCTCCTTTGACAACAATTCCAACCTATCTAATCTCTCCTTATAACTTATCGAAACATATAAGATTATTAAGGGGTTGGACAAGTTAGAGGCAGGAAACATGTTCCCAATGTTGGGGGAGTCCAGAACCAGGGGCCACAGTTTAAGAATAAGGGGAAGGCTATTTTGAACGGAGATGAGGAAGAACTTTTTCAGTCAGAGAGTTGTGAATCTGTGGAATTCTCTGTCTCAGAAGGCAGTGGAGGCCAATTCTCTGAATGCATTCAAGAGAGAGCTAGATAGAGCTCTTAAGGATAGCGGAGTCAGGGGGTATGGGGAGAAGGCAGGAACGGGGTACTGATTGAGAATGATCAGCCATGATCACATTGAATGGTGGTGCTGGCTCGAAGGGCCGAATGGCCTACTCCTGCACCTATTGTCTATTGTCTAACTGAAGTCTCCCATTCTCGGGCAACATCCGAGTGAATGCCTTCTGCACTCTTGCCAGTACTACTTCATCCTTTCTAAACTGTGGTGAGCTCTACCGTTGTGGCAGACGAGAGGTGGGTTGGGATAGGAGAGGTACTATTGACTACGTTTTCCATCGTTCTCCTAATATCTCATGTACCTCGACTGATAACAATCCTGGAAAAGGCTTTGGGGCATTTTAACCATATTAAAGGTGCTATGTAAATGTAGGCTGCGATCGCCGTGCGTGAGAGAACTGATAGCTTTGGTCCAAGACCTTCTCGTAGACAAAAAAAAAAGTATCCGCAGTCCACCTCATTTTGAACTGCAAAAGCACAATCGAGATCTCAAATAGGTCGGGTTGGGTTGGGTTGGCTGTAATTCAGTTTTGCCGTTTGTGAAATAAAGACAAAGGGCGAGAATTTATTCAGCTCCCGGGAGACCACTCTGAGCGCAAGTGCTCCGAGCGCCGCTCCCTTCGTTTCCAGGGTGATGGAACTAAATATTTGATGCTGTGTCCATTCGGTTCACCCCAACCACTGTTACGCACTCGCCCTTTCAGTGGAACTCACAGGGAAATGTTGCACGTCCCATGGACATCTCCTGCCTCTTTCAACGTCGTCTTTCCTACAGTAAATCGGTAAGTCGAGTTCATCAATAGATTCGATTTCCACAAAATTACGAGATGTATTGACCCTTTGAAAACTAATGCCAACACCATGCCTCTCCTGAAACTGTTATTCTGGTATTTATTCACGAAACGCTGGAGTAACTCAGCAGGTCAGGCAGCATCTCAGGAGACAAGGAATGGGTGACGTTTCGGGTCGAGACCCTTCTTCAGACTGATCAGACTGTTATTCTGGTTTTGTTTTATTCCATAACAACTTACTATTTAGGGGCATTTTCTGAGATTGGTCAGTTGCAGGTCGTAATATGACACGACGCCAAACAAAATAGGGAATTCTATCTTCAGAAACAGAAACATTGTTTGTTTAAACGATAACGAACATCAAACGTCATAAAGCTTGATAATAAAATGGGTTTCTGTTGATTATTTACAGTGTTTTTGTTTGAAAGGTGGGTGCTGATGACATAACAGAGGAAATCGATAGCTGCGAGTTTTTACTGAATACCATAAAGAGTGAGAAAAACGTTGAAGGTGATAAGTTGATAAACACGATGACCATCTCCACTATCCTAATAATATCAGCGTAGAACCATTTTTGGTGGTTGCATCTGTTCCAACTCCCTCTGCTCTACCAATAATAGCCATTTTTTTAGTCAACATGATTTTTAGACTTCAGAGATACAGTGTGGAAACAGACCCTTCAGCTCACCAAGTCCATGCCGACCAGCGATCACCCTGTAGACTAGCACTATTTTACACACTAGGGACCATTTACAATTTTACCGAAGGCAATTAACCTACAAACCTAGTGTGTAGTGGGTACAAACCTTGGTCAAAAACCTAGGTACCTCTCCTATCCCAAGTGTGGGAGGAAATTGGAACTTCCGTGGAAAACCCACGCGGTCACAGGGAGAACGTGCAAATGGCATATAGACAACAAACGTGGTCAGGGTCGAACCTGGGTCGATGGCACTGTAAGGCAGCATCTCTACCATCGGGCCACCGTGCTCTCCTGAACAAACTTTTACATCATTCCTGCCATGTTTGTTGATGCATTTTTAGGAAATTGTCTACCCATTGTGGCATGTAATCTATAATACTTGAATTATGTGAACCAATGTCTCAATTCCATGTTGTTACAAACATGAAAGCTTGTATTGGACCAATGATCAGTAATCAGAAAGCAAACTTACAAACAATGAAAGGCCTGGATAGAGTGAACATGGAGAGGAATATTCCCACTAGTGAGAGAGTCTAAGACCAGAGGGAACAGCATCAGAATAAAAGGATGTACCTTTTGGAAGGAGATGAGGAGGGATTTCTCTAGCCAGAGGGTGGTGAATCTGTGAAACTCATTGCCACAGACAGCTGCGGAGGCCGTCTTTGAGTATTTTAAAAGCGGTCCTTGATTGGTAAGGTGTCAGGGGTTATAGGGAGAAGGCAGGAGAATGGGGTTGAGAGAGAAAGACTTGATGAGCCAAATGGCCCAATTCTGCTCCTATAACGTATGAACTTATGAAGGTTCTTGATTAGTAAGGGTGCCAAAGGTTTTGGAGAGAAGGCATGAGTATGGGGTTGAGAGAGAAAGATAGATCAGCCATAATTGACTGACAGAGTAGACTCAATGGGCCAAATGGCCTAATACTGCTCCTTTGTCTTATGCACGTGAATTTAAGGCTATAGGTGAATGTGGCTGCAAGGAGAGATATTTTTAGAGAGCTGTCATCTGATGTGAATTGCTACAAGGTTGATCAAAGCAAATACAATATTAACTTTCCAAAGAATAAAGTTGAAAAAATTCCAGAAGATGCTGGGTACTTAGCAAGTTAGCAATGATGCTCTGACACAATAGCTGCATCTCACCCTTCCGAAATGCTGCCTGACCAGTTGAGTATTTCAAGTGTTTTATTTTCGACTTACAGTTTTTCCTTGAGTGAGAAGTAGTTTTAATTAAATAGTTTTCAAAAGCAAAATGGAATAATATTGTGTTGTATGAGTCTAAGCATCTAATGAAGCACCAGACTGCACAAACACTCAAACGAACACTTTCCCAAAAAGTTAATCTGCAAGTCAAATCAGTAGTACAGAAAGCAAACTCAATGCTAGCATTTATTTCAAGAGGGCTTGTATACAAAAACATGGGTGTAATGCTGAGGCTCTATGCCCCATTTGGAATATTGTGATCAATTTTGGGCACCATATCCGAGGAAAGATGTGCTGGCTCTGGAGAGTGTCCAGAAGAGGTTTCCAAGAATGATCCCAGGAATGAGTAGGTTAACCTATGATGAGCGTTTGTCGGCACTGGGCCTGTACTCGTTGGATTTTAGAAGAATGAGGGGGGACCTCATTGAAACACAGAATAGTGAAAGGCTTGGATAGAATGGATGTGGAGAGGATGTCTACACTAGTGGAAGAGTCAAGGACTAGAGGTCATAAACTCAGAATTAAAGGACGTTCTTTTAGGAAGGAGATGAGGAGAAATTTCTTTAGTCAAAGGGTGGTGAATCTGTGGAATTCTTTGCCACAGAAGGCTGTAGAGACCAAGTCAGTGGATATTTTTAGGGCAGAGATAGATAGATTCTTGATTAGTACAGGTGGCAGAGGTTATGGGGAGAAGTCAGGAGAATGGGGTTGGAGGGAAAGATAGATCAGCCATGGAGTAGACTTGATGGGCTGAATGGCCTATACTCCTATCACTTATGACCTTATGACTAGCATTTACCAGAATATATTTACATAATGACTGTACCTTCCCTTAGAAACCGATATTCATTGACAGGCTTAAGCAGGGAGTGCCTTTAAATGTCAAACAACAGTGTTTCATATGCTAAAGCACACAAAAGTGCTGGAGTAATTCAGTACGTCAGGCAACATTTCAGGAGAACATGGATGGGTGACGTTTCGGGTTGAGACCCTTCTTCAGAACCAGCATCTGCAGTTCTTCATTTCTGTAGACAACTGTGTAAAATCAGATTGCACTAGTATTCTTCATTTGTCAAAAGTTATTTTATTAGCAGTAGGAGGAGAAGTGAATACTGCCCCTCCCTTATCCACTTGCAAAAGTCCAACATTTACAACTGCACCACTGCCTCCATTCTTCACAGCAGAGGTTATCTCAGGACTGCATGTGTAAAAATGCAAGCAAAACAAAGCCCGGTTGGAACAGATTACCGCAGAAGGCACAGTTCAGCAATATTTTTGAGCTCCTGGACAGAATTTGCATAAACCGCATGCCTTTGACCTGGGTCATTGGTTAGCACCTGTTTATATAAAATTTTAAACTTTCCAGTTTTGCTATTTATCATTTATGTCTTTCAAGATTATTACATTTACTTATCACAGCTAAAATAGTGTACCTTGGTACAGTTACCATAACAGCTCCTAATCCATTCTGCCGGACTTGGTGCATTTTGCACATCACTGCCTGCTGTAACTTTTCGCAGTGCCACACAGGGCTGATCAATCTCACCATCTGCACCAAAGGGGGAATCCCACGAGACAGACAGGAAGTGCTGGGCATCAGGTGGAAAATTGCTGAAGCCCCATTGCAGGAATGCCCTGAAGGCTTTTGACAGCTCACTGCTTTGAACTACTAATAAATGTCCCTGCTGCAACCCAGCACTTAATGCCTGGTTTTGCATTTGCAGTTCCTTGTGTCCACATTTTAAATGTCACTGACTGAAACGTTTGAAGTCTAATCATATAGGTTCAATATTATATATATAATACACAATAATATACAGATACACAATTTAAAATATTACAATAAAATTAATATAGGTTCAATCATATAGGTTCAATATTATATATATATATATATATATATATATATATATATATATATATATATATATATATATATATATAATACACATATAATATACAGATACACAATTTAAAATATTACAATAAAATTAAATACAGTAAAATTAAACTTTGGAATAATTGAAACATTGACTTTTTTGTGTCTACATTGTGTCTACATTTTAAATGTCACTGACTGAAACGTTTGAAGTCTAATCATATAGGTTCATATATTATATATATACACAATACACAATATATAATATATACAGATACACAATTTAAAATATTACAATAAAATTAAATACAGTAAAATTAAACTTTGGAATAATTCAAACATTGACTTTTTTCCACAGGGACAGCAATGTGAATTAAGTTCAGTGGATACAGAAACAAAGAACTGCAGATGCTGGTTTATACCAAAGATAGACACAAAGTGCTGGAGTAACTCAGCGGGTCAGGCAGCATCTTTGCAGAAAAAGAATGGGTGATGTTTCAGGTTGGGGCGTTTCAGTCCCGACCCGAAACATCACCGATCCATGTTCTCCAGAGATGCTGCCTGACCTGCTGAGAGTTACTCTAGCACTTTGTGTCTATTTAAATTGAGAGACTGTTTATCCACCAGTTGCCCTTCTGTAAAGGTGAGGGGCAGAATGCAGAGTGAAAATGCCCCCCTCTCCCGAGCACATCAGTGCTTTCTAACACGAAGCCCAGGGCTGAATTCAAAGATGGTCAAAAAGAAAGAGGAGTAGAACTAACCAGATTTTTCTGATGAAGTCCCACCACAGGAAAATTGAACCAAATGGCCGTCTGAGGTCCATCATATGATGATACCTTGAAAAAATCAAGTGAATAAATAAAATGAAAGAATCACCAAGTGCTAAACCTTCTGGCATATAATGGTAAATTTTAAGAAAGATAATCCAAACTGTTCTATCGTATTCTAACATATGTTGCATTTTTTTTAGAACATAGAACAGTGTAGCACAGAGACACTCCCTTTCACCCTCAATGTTTGTGCCGAAAATGATACCAAGATAAGCTAATCTGTTTAAAAGTAAACGATCACTATTTAATGGTGTTTTCCAATATTTATGTTTTATTTTTTTGTCTTTCCAGAAGCTGTGTATGATACTGTACCTTTCAGAACAACCTGCATTATTTGGAGGTTTTACTGTGATATCTCATCCAAATGAAAAGGTTTTAACCAGCAAAGATGCAAATAAGTTATATTCCTGATCATGGCTAATGAACAGGGTTTGCAGGACAGTTCCTCAGATCAATCCTCAAGAAGACAAGGGAAAGATTCTACTTCCAGTAGCGACAATTTCGATAAGAAGCCAACTAGCAGCAGTAAGAGCAGTATCTCTCCAAGAAATAGTGCATACACAGAATACTCTGACGATTTTGACAATCACTGCAGCACTGCTGAATCATTTAAAAGAGAAAATGAAAAAGAAAAAGTACAGGAAGCAAAGAAAGAGAAAGAAAGGGGTCTCAGAAACTACAACATAGGCAACCGGACAAAAGGTATGCTACTTTTCTCAGTCGATAAACAACATGCAATAAGATTGCTTAGAGAAGCTATGACACAACTAATGACATCAGTAATTATAACATTGCCAGGGAGTTGAGTCAGTGTTTGACATATTAACAAATTGGAGAGGGTTCCTCAAATTCTCCATTACCAGTCAAATTCTCAGGAAGTCATGAAGGTAGCCCTGAAAGACTTTGGTTAGGCCGCATTAGGAGCATTGCATGGAATTCTGGTCTCCCCGTTACAGGAAGGATTTGGAGAGAGGGCCGAGCAGGTTTACCAGAAATCTGCATGGTTTAGAGGGTTACAGCTACAAGGAAAGGTTGGATAAACTCAGATTGTTTTCTCTGGAACGTCAGAGGTTGAGGGGAGACTTGATAGAAAGTTTATAAAATTATGAGAGGCATAGAAAGGGTAGATAGAACCTTTTTCCCCAATGTGGAAATGTCCAACACTTGAGAGCGTCGCTATAAGGCGAGAGGGGGAATGTTTAGTGGAAATGTGCAGGAAAATTTGGATCAGCCATTATATGATGGAACAGATTCAAGGAGCTAAATGACCTATTCTTGGTGTTACAATCTTAAACTTTTCATCTACTTATTGGATGTTTCAGATAATTTCCAAACCAATGCAGTACAGCAGAGAAACAGACCCTTTGGCCCACCATATCTGTGCTGGTAAAGATGCCAATTTTACTAATCTCATCGGTCCGCATCACTCCATTCTCTTTCTGTTCTTGTCTCTGCCTAAATGCTTCTTAAATGTTAAATACTTACTTTTAACCTCTTCTGTAAAGCCCCTATTTTTCGTCACAGGATAACAATTCTTGATTAGTATTGATGTCGGAGATTATGGGGAGAAGGTAGGAGAATGGGGTAGGAGGGAGAGATAGATCATCCATGATTGAATGGCAGAGTGGACTTGATGGGCCAAATGGCCTCATTCTGCTCCTATCACTTATGAAATAGCCATCGCAAAGCAGAGCAAAGAGCAAATATTCTCTCTGTAAATAAAATCATCACAATAATTTTTTTTGTCTAATTCTGTAACATTGGCTTTTAGTTTTCCTTTCCCCACAGTGTTTCTCTGATTATATCTGTATTCAGTCACAACTAAAGTTGTGCTGCTTGTTCAAGACATTTCAATTGTCAGAATAATTTCAGTCTCAGTTAAGTATCCTACATTAACTGATAATTACACTAATTCTTATCATATTGCAGAATTAAAATCCACAATTGCAGTATTATAGTTAATTGTGGTAACCCAGGTGTTGGCTAAAGTAGAAACAAGGAACTGGTGATGCTGTTTTGCACATAAGAAAACCAAGTGCTGGAGTAACTCAGCAGGTCAGGCAGCATCTCTGGAGAATATGGATCGGTGACGTTTGGGTGTGGATCCTTCTTCAGTCTGAAAGGACCCAACTCGAAACGTCATCTATCCTTGTTCTCCAGAGATGCTGCCTGAACTGTTGAGTTACTTTAGCACTTTATTCCCTGTAGCGAAAGTAGCTGGATTCATGCTGTTAGTCATTTGTGACCCTTTCTGGAAAGTAGTCAGAAGTGACCCTGGGTTGAGCATGGACCCATCCACAATGTGAATCATTACCAAAATGCATACAGACACCCTGAGGAGAAGGATGATAACTTGACTTGGCTGTTCATGCCCATGGAACTGAACCCAGATAGTTTAAGAAGGAACTGCAGATGTTGATTTACGCCAAAGATAGACACAAAATGCTGGAGTAACCCAGCGGGCATTTCTGCGGGAAAAGGAATAGGTGATGTTTCAGGTTGTGATCATTCGTCAGACTGAGAGTCGGGGGAGAGGGAAACTAGTGGTATGAAAAGGTTCAGAACCAGTTAGAACTGTCACCGATGAACAAGGAAAGGTGGAGCCCACAATAGTCCATTGTTAGCTGTGGGAGAGGTGATAACGAAGGGATATCACCATTATATTATATTATATTATATTATATTATATTATATTATATTATATTATATTATATTATATTATATTATATGAAATTAGTTTGTGTTATAGGCTTCGGAAAAGGAAAGGTGGTTGATGATGACTCCGAGGTACTGGAGTGCTTCCATTTCTAATGAAACAGTCTCAAGTGTGAGTGATTGTCTTTCAGAAACATCGAAGATAAGGGAAAAAAATACCGAATCATGCAAACAGTGGGCTCTGCAGAGTGATTGCAATAAAATGTCATAAATCACAGAAGATTAGTTAGTTTATGTGTAAAAAAAAAGTAATTGCTTATTATTCTCTCCTATATTGGTGGTGCATCATGTACCATCCTATATTGGTGGTGGATCATGTACCATCCAAGCAGTTTGCATTTCATGACATCATCGCTGAAAAATAAAAATTGTGAATTACTCCATTCGGCCTTATCAGAGTTGAGCCCACAGTCCAAGAACTAACATGGGTAAATGTTACTTTGAACTCATGGTCTCCCAGCGCATTGTTCATGGTAACCCAGAACATACATCATTTACAAATACAACAAAGATTATATCATGTGTAGGGAGGAACTGCAGATGCTGGTTTAAACTGAAGATAGACACAAAATGCCAGAGTAACTCAGCGGGACAGGTAGCCTCTCTGGAGAGAAGGAATGGGTGACGTTTTGGGTTGAGATTCTTCTTCAGACTGGTCTTCGGATCGAGACCCTTCTTCAGACTCTGAAGAAGAATCTCGACCCGAAACATCACCCATTCCTTCTCTCCAAAGATTATATCATGTTACGTTTAGAGTGTAGTAACTTACTGTTCACGCTCATAAATTCAAACTGCTATGTGAGCCCAGCCTGAGTTCACTTTAAGGTTAATTATTATTAAATACATTCTAAAGTTGATTGAAAATTAATCACTTTCTGAAGAAGTTTATATTGATTTATTTTTTAATGTTTATATTTGTAATTTTAAATTTAATTAATTACAGTGCATATAACAACAACAGTAAACCCCATCCCTCAAACTCAACTGCAACAAATCTGAAATCATCATCATTGGTCCAAAAACGCTCATCAAATCCACCCAAAACTTCATCCTCAATATTGATGGTCTCCCAGTATCCACCTCCCCTCACATCCGGAATCTTGGAATCATCTTTGATCAAACCCTCTCCTTCGACAAACACATCAAACACATCACAAAGACAGCCTTCTTCCACCTCAAAAACATTGCCCGTCTCCGTCCATCCCTCTCCTCCACAGCTGCAGAAACCCTCATCCATGCCTTCATCACCTCCCGTCTGGACTACTGCAACAGCCTCCTCTATGGCGCACCCTCAAAAATCATCAGTAAACTTCAATACATTCAAAACTCCGCTGCCCGTCTACTCACCCACACCCCGATCCGTGACCATATCACCCCCGTCCTTTACAAACTCCACTGGCTCCCCATCCCCCAGAGAATCCAGTACAAAATCCTCCTCATGACCTACAAAGCCCTTCATAACCTGGCCCTATCCTACCTGACCGACCTCCTCCACAGGCACACTCCCACCTGCACCCTCCGCTCTGCCGCTGCCAATCTCCTATCCCCCCACATCCGGACAAAACTCAGATCCTGGGGGGACAGGGCTTTCTCCATCGCTGCTCCCACCCTATGGAACTCACTACCCCAAACCGTCAGAGACTCCTCCACACTCACCACATTCAAAACATCACTGAAGTCTCACCTGTTCAGTACTGCCTTCAACCACTGAAGGTCACCTCACCTTCTGACTCCTTTCTCTGTTCGTTTACTTATTTATCTATTTATTCACTTCCCTATGTTCTCTAAATCCCTGTAAAGCGTCTTTGAGTATATGAAAAGCGCTATATAAATGTAATGCATTATTATTATTATTATTATTATTACATAATCATGAAAACAAACGAACAAAAACAAACAAATAATAAATAAAAATAAATTAAAAAAAACATAACTACAATGTGACAAAAAAGACAAAAGCACAAAAACATGAGTCAAGGTAATTTTCACAAGTCAAATATTTCAGTATTCAAAGAAGGTACAAAAGGGTGTGGCATTGATGGGGTAGTTTTACTTGTCCTTAATATGCTGCAGCACTGGGTTCCATATGTTGAAGAACTTTTGAGGGTTGCCAGACAATTCATATCTCAGCCTCTCTACATGTAAGATGCCCATTAATTCTCTTAACCAAGTCTCAAACTGAGGAGCAGAGTTTGATTTCCATAGTTTCAAAATACATCTGTTGGCAATTACCATACCATAAACCAAAATTGTGCGAGCATTATGGTCTAGCTTCTCGAGCATTGTGGAATACCCGAATAGAGCGGTTTCAGGGTCCGGAGTTAAAGTGACGTTTAAAACAGTAGAGTACCATTGAAATAAAAGACACCAAAAGTTGTGAAGTTTTGGACAAGTCCAAAAGTGGTGAGCGAGTGTACCCTCAGCGGTCTTGCATCTATTACACAAAGGTGAGAGATCAGGAAAGATTTTATGCAGCTTAACCTTAGAGTAGTGTAATCTGTGTATAACCTTGAATTGAATCAGTTGTAGCCTAGAATTAATAGAACAGGATTTTATACTTTTCAGTACTACCTTCCAGACATCGTCATCAATTTCAATGTTAAGGTCTTCTTCCCAGGTTTGTTTTATTTTTAAAATAGATTTATCTAGTTTGTTTGAAAGGATACCTACAAAAGATGAGATTAGGTTCTTTGCTTCCGGGGGACCCAGCAAAATGTTGGACAATGAGTCGTCTTCGGGCAGGGACTCAAAAAGCGAATTGTTTTGTTGAACATAATTTCTCAGCTGTAAGTACCTGAAGAATTGAGTTTTGGGCAATGAGAACTTGGATTGTAGCTGATCAAATGATGCAAAGTGTCTATTTATGTAAAGATCTTTTATTGTAAATATTGATTTATAAGGGCTCTTTGTTCAATTGTGAATTATTACATCATAACTGAGTCACCCACGTTTGAGAATGAACTAGTAAAAATGTAGAAACAAGGAACTGCTGATACTGGTTTACACAAAAGGACACAAAGTGCTGGAGTAACTCAACGGATCAGGCAGCATCTCTGGAGAACATGGGGAGGTGATGTTTGGAGTCGGGACCCTTCTTCAGACTGCTGAGTTACTCCACAACTTTGTGTCCTTTTTTGAGCAGGGACTACACTTTTATTAGCATTGGTACTGGTTTACTTTTGTGATTTGTACCAAGATAGAGTGGAAAGCACTGTTTTGTGTGGTAATTTGACGTACAATACCATACATAAGTACAATCATACCACACATGAATACAAAGAGAGAAAGAAAACAGAGCGCCGAATTACAGCTACACAGAAACTGCAAATAAAAAAAGTTCAAAAGCTTCAATGAGCTAGATTGGGAGATCGGGAACATATCCAGAGCTTATGAGAGTTCCGTTTGAGAGTCTGATAACAGCAGGGAAGAAACTGTTCCTGAATCTGATGGTACAAGCTTTCAAGCTTTTGTATTTTTTGCCATAACTCTCTTGATTTTACTTGGGGTCTTGGGAAGAGCAATTGTCATTCCTGTCCTGACAGACAGGCTCCTGTTGTGGCGCGTTGAACAGTTGTGAGCAGAGAAGCATTGAAAAGATAAGAGATGAACACCAACGTCTGTCTTGCACAATTGGCAAAGGTGATCTCTATGTAGTTGCACCATAACCTCCCTGTGTTTATAGTCTATGGCATGCCATAAAAGTGAAGGCATATTTCCCACATGCCTTCTTAATTACTTTATCTACCTGAGATCCTGTCTACAGGGATCCTTGGATATGGACACCAAGGTTTAAATATTCCTCAGCACTTCCAAGTGTCCTGCCATTCATTGCCTAAACTGTCCTACCAAAGTGCACAACCTCACAGTATTTGGGATTCAATTCCATTTTGTATTGCTCTGCCTATTTTACTAACTTATCTATATTATCCTGAAACCAAAGGCTATAGCTTTAGGTATTGCAAGTTCTTATCACACTTCAAAAATCTCTGTGGTGAAATTGCAATTTAGTTAAGCCACCCGAAGAATGAATAATGTGGCCACAAGCTTACTTTGTTCTTCTGGAAAATCAAGACGTAGTCGGAGATGATACATATTTATTTTAGTTTAGTTTAGTTTAGAGATACAGCCCTTCGGCCCATCATCCGCACCGACCAGCAATCCCCACACATTATTACTACATTGGGGACAATTTTACATTTATACCAAGCCAATTAACCTACAAACCTGTAGATCTTTGGAGTGTGGGAGGAAACCGAAGATCTAAGAGAAACCCATGCAGGTCACTGGGAGAACGTACAAACTCCGTACAAACAGCAGCCATAATCAGGATTTAACTCGAGTCTCTGACGCTGTAAAGCAGTAGCTCTATTGCTACGTCACCATGCTACCCATAGAGGTCATTTAGTTATTTAGGTCAGACACATTTGGAGTATTGTGAGCAGTTTTGGGCCCCATATCTGAGGAAGAATGTGTTGACATGGGAGAGGGTCCTGAGGAGGTTTACGAGAATGATCCCAAGAATGATTGGGTTAACATATGATGAGCATTTGATGTCTGTACTCACTGGAGTTTAGAAGGATGAGGGGGGATCATTGAAACTTACCATATAGTGAAAGGCCTGGATAGGGTGGAAGTGGAGAGGATGTTTCCACGAGAGGCCATAGCCTCAGAATAAAAGGGCGTACCTTTAGAAACAGGATAAGGAGGAATTCCTTTAGTCAGAGGGTGGTAAATCTGTGGAATTCATTGCCACGGGCTGTGGAGGCCAAGTCATTGGGTATTTTTATGGCGGAGATTGACAGATACTTGATTGGTAAGGGTATCAGGGTTGTGGAGAGAAGGCAGGAGAAAGGGGTTGCGAGGGAAATATAGATCAGCCATGATTGAATGGTGGAGTAGAGTCGATGGACCAAATGGCCTACTTCTGCTCCTATGACATGTGAACGTATGAACTAATTATCTATTTATTTCTCCAAAATAGAGGATTTCTTTCCTGAGTGCTCACGCTCAGGTTCCCCGTAGCCTAAAAGGTCAACGGCAACAAACTGGACATAATGCCTAGCTGGCAAAATAACTGGAAAATACTGCAGTAGTGTTTCTGCATTGATCGGATGAAGGGAATTGGTTATCTGGAACCTAATGTCGATGTTTCGTTGAAACGGTTCACTGTGTAGCAGGTTTTCTGACATGGAAATGTTTTTGCTCCACTCCTGTTTTTGCTCCACTCCACTCCAGAGCAACTCAACTCCACTCCAGAGCAACGGTTCCCATTGCCAGCAAGTGAAAATGGAGACAGAAGATATAGACAATAGACAATAGGCAATAGACAATAGGTGCAGGAGTAGACCATTCGGCCCTTCGAGCCAGCACCGCCATTCATTGTGATCATGGCTGATCATCCGCAATCAGTACCCCGTTCCTGCCGTCTCCCCAAACCCCCTGACTCCGCTATCATTAAGAGCTCTATCTAACTCTATGGAAATAAAACAAACCACTAAAACAATGACATAATTTTCGCAAACAAACGCCCAACTCATTTCGTACTTCAGAGAATACATTCTGAGGTGCACCGAGGAGTTTCTTAGCTATTACACTCTTCCTAGTTATACAGAAAGTAGAAAATGAATTACTGATGTATGTGTTAATGGGTAATTGTAAATATGCACACAGCGATGTGCAGTGTTGATAGTTGCATAGAAATGAACCTCGCGACTAATAGCCCCTCTCTGCAGAAGCACCTTATATTTGATACCTTTTGAGATGGACAACATAATTAATATACACGCACTGTTACTCTTTTCTTCCATAGTACAACACAAACCAAGATTTAAAATGCTGCAAAACTGGAACCAAAATGCCTTAAAAAGTAAAACACAAAGTACCACTATGGAGCAAGCTTGTGATTCAGTGACACGGCACATATTGTCAGCCAGACTGAACAAAACAAAGGAATTGAAGAATGAGGTGTATGACCTTCAGAGAGAGCTTGAGAACGCCCGGTTGGAAAACAGGTTGCTCAGGCAACTACAGTTCCGACACATGAAAGCCCTGGTGAAGTTCGAGAACGAGCAGAACAATTTGCCCCAGTTATTAGCCAGGCACGAGAGCGAGGTGCAGATGTTGAAGGAAATGCTGCGGAAGTCAAAGGAGCAGGACCGGTGTGTGTCAAAGCAACTGAAAGAGGCAGAGTTGGAGCTGTGGAAAACAAGGAGCTCTCAGCTGAAGCTAAAGACAATCTGTGATAACAGGAACCTGGAAGAACGGGACGAGCTGACCCTGAAGCTGACGGAGCTCACAAGGAAACTTGAGATCGACCAACAAAAAATCCAGGTGAGCAGTTAATAATATGGAAAAGAAGGGGGGGGGGGGGGGGGGAGTGGATGCTGGAATCCTGAACATGAAACATTGTTCTTATTGGTGTCCAACTGCATCCGCATACGCTGAACTGTCAGTACAGTTTTACACTGGGTGAGATTTGCAGTCCGCATTGGTAACTGGCCTTATGACTTTGATGTCTTATTCTGTCACAAATTGAGCCTCCATATCCAAACCCTCCTCATCACAATCACACACCACGTTCGCTCTGTAACATCACGGCTGTGACCACCAAACTAGACTGTCCTTGCCGGTCCCCCTTCCTTCACCCTCCAGAAGGTTCAGTTCATCCAGCACATCTGATATTATCTCATTCCACACCAGCTGCCCATCCTCATGGACTATTAGCTCCCCAGTCCCTCAGATACCTAAAGACTTTGCAGAGAACTGTGGACGCAGCCCAGACCGTCACACAAACCAACCTCCCTTCCATTCACTCCATTTACACTTCACCCTGCCTCGGCAAGGCCACCAGCATAAGCAAGGGCGAGTCTCACCCCAGTCACTCACTCTTCTCCCGTCTCCCATCAGGCAAGAGGTATAGAAGTGTGCAAAACGCATGGACATGATAATGGAATGTAACATGGAAAATTGTTATCTACTTTAGTCAAGAAATTACAAAAACAGGGTATTTAACAAATAGAGATTGAAAGGTATTGAAGTACTTGTTCAAGAATATCCAAGTTAGTGTGCAATGATGTGCTGCTTTTATTGGCTTGAGCACTTAAGTACAAGAGATGATACATCCTAGTCCTGGTAAGACTGAACGTGAAAGTTATGATGGGTCTGATCTCCTTACTTACATACTTGCATTAGAGGGAAAGCAGCAAATGGACCAGTAGATTAATTCCTGGGGCATTGGGCTTTGTTGTATGAAGAGACATTGAGCAGGCTTGGGCTGAACTCTCGTGAATGAGAGGTGATCTCATTGAAATCCACAAAATTCTTAGGAAGCTTTATGGAGAATCTAGTGAGTTGGTATTTCGCCCTGAATGGGGGTGGCTGTAAAAAGGGATCAGAGTCTCAAAAGTGTGAGTCATTCAGGGCAGACAAATCTCTTCAAGAGCAAGTAGGCGAATCTTTCACATTGCCACCCAGCAGTGTTGTGGGGATGCAGTTGCTGAGTAGTACTAGATCTATGGAGACTTTAAGGAAGTGAAGGGATATGCAGTTAGTGCAGGAGAGTGGACAGATGGGTTACTCCTGGTTATGTTTCTTATCTTCTTTTTTAATGTAACCAAATATATGTGCAACCAACAAACAATATTCTGACCAGAGGAGCCTGTCCACACTATGGATCTCTATTCTTGATTTATTTTTATTCAATAACTGATGCATAGAAGAAAATGCAGATAATTGGGCTTACTCCCCAAAGGCATGCAAGAATGATTAAGGAAGGATGATCATTTTATTGATTATATATCATACCTTCCATCTTTACCTGTGCTTAGCATTCACCTCCTTGGCAGCTCAAAATCAGTAATTTGCAGACATATGCAAACATGCATATACACATGCAGCATATACAAATGTGTCATGTTAATTTGCTTTCAGCAAAAGCATACGTCTGCAGTAAAATGTATCACCAGTTGACCTGAGGTGGCAGTGAAATGTTGGACAGGTACTCGAGAACACCTCTTTGAATAATGCCATGGAATCCCACTTGAATGTGTGCAAATAGGTTTCCGTCTAATGTCTCATCCCAAAGAAGGTTTGATTTTTGCAGCAGGGATCTATCTGTGGTGATCCCTCTCTGCTTTAAATGGTTTGTATATCACAATCCATTGAAAATCAGTGAGGCTCCACTTCATTGACATGCCTTTATTTACTGTGGAGGTTAAAACAATGAAGAATGCTGGCATTATATCAAGTACCAATGACAGTTGGGGAAGGCTAAAGAAAATATTTGCCTTCACATTTATTTTGAATAGTTAATTTTGAAATCTGTGCATATTTAACTATCTTCAGCTTAGTGTGTGCTGGGGATAAAGGTGACTTGTTCTTGTGATGAAGCAAAATACCTTGAAAGTCTGTACCCTGTTCTTGGATAGCTGCCCTGTTAAGCTTCGTGAAAGAGGTGTGATGGCCATCCTCACCATCGAGAATGCCTGCAACTTTTCCCTTTCTTCAGTTAGTTGCTAACAATAAGTGAATGCGTTTTAGGAAGGATATCAAGGTGGATATACATGTGGATATATAGGGAATTAAAGGATATGGATCAAGTACAGGCAGAGGAGTGTAATTTGGCAGCATGTTCAGCACGGACATTGTGAGCCAAAAATTCTGTTCCTGATCTGTACCCTTCTATGTTCTATTTATGTTGAAGGCACTGGAAAAGGTGCAGAACAATTCCAGGGATGGGGGAATTTCAGTTGGCCCAGCTCGTTGGTCTCCTTGGAACAAAAGCGGTTGAGAGGGGATTCAATAGACGTCAGGAAGATTATATTTCTTTTATAAAGGCATATTATGGAAGCTATTCCCATAGCAGTTAAATCAAAGGACAATGGAGACAAATTTAAAGGTCTAAATAT
Organism: Rhinoraja longicauda; assembly: GCF_053455715.1. Classification (NCBI taxonomy): domain Eukaryota; kingdom Metazoa; phylum Chordata; class Chondrichthyes; order Rajiformes; family Arhynchobatidae; genus Rhinoraja; species Rhinoraja longicauda. The sequence continues at coordinate 46,370,234 of NC_135964.1, read as the reverse complement.
ACATGGGTGGGTTGGGGCAGTTGCAGATGCTAATGCAGTTGGCAGTGATCAGCCATGATCACAATGAATGGCGGTGCTGGCTCGAAAGGCCAAATGGCCCCCTCCTGCACCTATTTTCTATGTTTCTATGATGATCTGGAACTCAGTGCTGCAGATGTTGGAAGCATTGACCCAGGGGTTTCCAAAGCTCACATAGAAAATATTTTAAAGGGCTACAGGGAAAGAGAAAGCACTGATAGATTGCACTGTTGAGCGCAGACAACTTGATCTGCTGAATGGTTTCCTCTCGTGCTATTACAAATCCATTATTCAACAATGTCCAACTGAATGGGTGGCGTTTCAGGCCAGAACCCTTCTTCAGACTCTGAAGGACTCGAAACATCACCTATTCTTTTTCTCCAGACTCGCAGAGTTACTCCAGCATTTTGTGTCTATCTTCAGTATAACCAGCATCTGCATTTCCTACCTACACATTTTGTCCTACCGAATGGCGTGTCAGTGTGGCTTTTGAACAAAAAAACTGTGAGCGTTAATGTGAACAATGATTTTGAGAAAAGGATATTTGTTTAATTTTGGACCCCAGTTGAGTATTCCCTTTTTAACTATCTACTTCACAATGTGCCTCAGCAGCAACATCTTATTGTTGTAGAATACTGTGTATTTTTTCCGCTTTTTAATACCAGTATCCCCAAGAATAAAATCATCCGTGTCCCTTCATTATCTAGATTGTTCAAATGAAATCTTATTAAGTTTAACAAGACCCATTACATGGAGGATCAAAGCCAGCAGACAAAGAAGAGGAACTTCATCCTATCAGTCTGGGCTGAATCAAGACCACATTCCAGGGGCAGAGAACCTTTTGAAACTACTAGACATCATGTGACTTTGACATCATGTGACATTTTGATAGCAGGGTGCATTCTGGCTTCCCTGAAAATTATTGGGCTAAAACGGAAATTGCTATTAAGGGAATCAAGGGAAATGGACCAAAAGCAGGCAGATGGAATTAGTTCGTATTGCATCATGGTTAGCGCAGTTATTGTGGGCCGAAGGGCCTGTTCCTGTACTGTACCGTTCTATACTTCTAAGTTCTTTGATGGCGTTAAAATATTTAAAATATTGGTCTCCATCACACTGCTTGTGAAAGATGCATATTAACTTCAGTTGCATAATTCACAGAAACACAAAACATGTTGTTGCTTTTGTGATTCAAATATCTAGTGACCTTGATATCTAGTTGACCGTGTTACGATGAGTACAGAGGTGGCTGATTAGTCCATTCTGGGCTTGAACAGTTCCTTCCACACAGGTGACAGAGGTATGGGTGATGATATAGTATCCATTGTTCTTGATTTTCAAGAGTCTCTTTTCTTCTTTGCTTCCTGCGTTCTAACTTCTTCTTATGAGCCGAGCACCGCTTTTTACACGGGTAAAAATCACTAATAACTGCAAATTAACGCACTAGTCCAGCAAGCAATTCATAGAAAAAATAGTCCAATGTCTCTTATTGCATGAGGATTTGAGTACAAGAGTCTTACTACAATCAGCCCACATCCCATTTTACTGCATGTCCACGACATGTTTTAAAGATGTTTTTGGCCACACTCCCATTGTGGGGGACCCAATTCAACATTGGCACAAAATGGAGTGGGAGAGGTTAGTGCAACAGAGGAGGGTGAAATCTAACGTTTATGGTTCAGGATGGAGAAGGCAGGAGAATGGGGTTAGGAAGGAGAGATAGATCAGCCATGATTGAATAGAGGAGTGGACTTGATGGGCCGAATGGCATAATTCTACTCCTATCACTTATGATCTTATGACTGAGTTGGCTGATCATATGTCAAGAGTGTCATTATTGTCATATGTCCCGATGCGGAACAATGAAATTGTTACATGCAGCACCAGCGCAACAGGTTTGTAAACACAGTGCTCAATAGATAATATAATAAACAAATTAAAAAATAGTTCAATAAATTTTAAAAAAACAATACAATGCATAAACCCTAAACAAAGCCTAAAGTCCATAGTACAACCCGGACAATTTGTAGTTCCGAGTTTAGTTGGGATTTGTAATGTTCAATAGCCCGATGGTTGAGAAGAAACTGTTCCTGAACCTGGATGTTACCATTTTCACACTCCTGCACCTTCTTCCCAATTGCAGGAGTGAAATGAGAGCGTGACCAGGGTGGTGTGGGTCCTTGAAAATATTGGCAGCCTTTTTGAGACGGTGCCTCCTATAGATCCCTTCGATGGTGGGGAGGTCAGTGCCCGTGATGGACCAGGCAGTGTCCATCACTCCTTCGATCCTGGCCATTCGAGTTGCCGAACTAGGCTGGGATGCAGCCAGTCAATATACTCTCTACCGTACACCTGTAGAACTTCCAGAGAGTATTCCTCGACATACCATATCATCGATGTAGGACATTGATAAGTGTTGAAGTCGCGACTCACAAAGGACCCGAATCATTAGCCATCTACAGTAGGTTTATTTTACTTGCGGAAAATACAGAATACAGAGCTTTATTTGTCATTCGGTACCAAGGTACCGAACAAAATTACATTAGCAGTCACACAAAAAAAAAGAACACAAGACACATGACCCCAACACAAACGTCCATCACAGTGACTCCAAACACCAAACACCCCTTCACTGTGATGGAGGCAACAAAACTTCCACTCTCTTCGTCTCAGTCAAAGGCTGTGATCACATCTCCAAAGTTTGAAGTCACAACAAGATATTCATACACAAAGAAGACGATTCAATGTGACGTATAAAGGTTGATTAGCTTAAAGCTGATAGCCATTTGGTCTGCATGTTATACGCAAAGGAGATGATGCAGGATGCCTAAGGGTTGATTAGCTTAAAGGTGATAACCACTGTTCCTGCATGCAAGGGGTAATTAGATCAATATGTTAATGAACGCATACTGCCTAGCGAATTCTTGGTTTAATGTGTTAATGAACTCTGCAACCCACCCATGCCTCTGCAGGAGTCATCTGTATTACTAGTTTGATGAATAAAGTATATTTAAACAAGAAACTGATTTACGTGGTATGAAGAGTAAGAAAATAACTGCAGATGCTGGTACAAATCGAAGGTATTTATGCTGGTACAAATCAAAGGTATTTATTCACAAAATGCTGGAGGAACTCAGCAGGTCAGGCAGCATCTCAGGAGAGAAGGAACAGGTTCACCTGCACCTCCTCCAACCTCATCTATTGTATCCGCTGCTCTAGATGTCAACTTCTTTACATCGGCGAAACCAAACGCAGGCTCGGCGATCGTTTCGCTCAACACCTTCGCTCAGTCCGCCTTAACCAACCTGATCTCCCAGTGGCTGAGCACTTCAACTCCCCCTCCCACTCCCAGTCTGACCTTTCTGTCATGGGCCTCCTCAAGTGCCATAGTGAGGTCCACCGGAAATTGGAGGAACAGCACCTCATATTTTGCTTGGGCAGCTTGCAGCCCAGCGGTATGAACATTGACTTCTCCAACTTTAGATAGTTCCTCTGTCCCTCCCTTCCCCTCCCCCTTCCCAGTTCTCCGTCTAACTTCCTGTCTCCACCTATATCCTTCCTTTGTCCCGTCCCCCTGACATCAGTCTGAAGAAGGGTCTCAACCCGAAACGTCGCCCATTCCTTCTCTCCTGAGATGCTGCCTGACCTGCTGAGTTACTCCAGCATTTTGTGAATAAATACGTGGTATGAAAGATCACTGATGTTGTGATTTAAATATCTAACAGAGTATGACACACTAGTCAACCTCAGGAGCACCTTCAGCAACAGACTGGTTCCCCCAAGATGCAGCACAGAACGCCACAGGAGATCCTTTTTCCCTGCGGCTATCAAACTGTACAACACCTCCCACTTCTGTCGTGGGGTAGACTGACTCCCCTTCCCCCTCCTCCCCAATCTTTACACATCCTCAATCCTGGACTTTCCACTCGTCACTTTAATTTCACGTTTCATGGATCTCGTTGTGTTTTATGACTGTTGGCAGACCAATTTCCTTCCTGGGATAAATAAAGTTCTATCGTGTCATATCGTGTCGTGTCCTACATCCAACAGATTTTGGGACTTCTACATAAGCCCTTCAGATAGTTTGGTTTCAGTTGTGAGCCCTTTGATTGTGATGCCACCATAGCAGAATAGTCTGTATATTAAAGACACAAAATGCCGGAGTAACTCAGCGGAACAGGCAGCATCTCTGGATAGAAGGAATGGGTGACGTTTCGGGTCGAGACCCTTCTTCAGACTGAGGTCTGCCTATTACGCATGTACAGCTCGATTACCCATTGATCAGAAGGTTGCATGTGGCTGTGGAACTATTCCACTGATGAGCCCGCAGTTCAGGAAAGTAAGGGGATGTATGAGCACAGTTTTGTCCTCAGTGGCAGTATATTCCTGTGGTTTTCCTGCAGGTGCTTATTTTTTTCACTGTATCTTTAGGACTTGGAGAAAATTCTGGAGTTAAAAGGTAAAAGTTTCAATCATCAGCTGGCTACAGAACACAGAAAGACACGGGAGGCACTTGATCAGATAAAGAAGCTACAATTGGAGCAACGGCATCTGAACCAAATGCTGACGGTATTGCTTTAATTGACCCATTGAAAAGTGATCAATTTGTTTAAAAATTCAACAGTGAGAAATATAAGCACTCTCGTAAATCACCAGTTAGAAAGTTGCAATATTAATACTAGCTGAAGACTAGTTAAATGCAGGCCTGATTTTGATACTGTGCAAGACAAAGTCGTTTGTGCCTGTCGTTTTGCGAAGGAAGATTCTGTACTCCATTTCTTAACCATTCTTCCTCCAAACTGCAGCCCCTTCTTGGAACTCCTCTTCCCACTAACACTACCTCCCCTCCCCTCCCCTGCTGACCCAGGGTGTTGTAAACTACTCCACTGCGCACCACTCTCATGTTTTTATTCGGGTCTTAGCAGGGGACTTGGACCTCTCGTTGGCCATAGTCGCCAACGATGATGCCCTCCCTCACCAACGCTAATTTTCCATTGAAAACCATTGGAAGTGCACACCAGGAGGGGATCTCTGGCTGATCTCTGAATGATGCTTGTATCCCATCAATAAAATCATAACTATTGATAACTAATCACATTAGCTTATAATGTCTTAAAATGTCCATTCCACAGCACCATATTTGGACACCAACCATTGCTCCTCCAGAGGCCTTTGTTCACTGTAGTTCACCAGAATACCAGGAAACGTATTTACATCGGCGAAACCAAGCGCAGGCTTGGCGGTCGCTTCGCTGAACACCTGTGCTCGGTCCGCATTAACAAAACTGATCTCCCGGTGGCCGAGCACTTTAACTCCCCCTCCCATTCCCAGTCTGACCTTTCTGTCATGGGCCTCCTCCAGTGCCATAGTGAGGCCCGCCGGAAATTGGAGGAGCAGCACCTCATATTTCGCCTGGGCAGTTTGCAGCCCGGTGGTATGAACATCGACTTCTCCAAATTTAGATAGCTCCTCTGTCCCTCCCTTCCCCTCCTCCTTCCCAGATCTCCCTCTATCTTCCTGTCTCCACCTATATCCTTCCTTTGTCCCGCCCCCCTGACATCAGTCTGAAGAAGGGTCTCGACCTGAAACGTCACCCATTCCATCTCTCCCGAGATGCTGCCTGACCTGCTGAGTTACTCCAGCATTTTGTGAATAAATCGATTTGTACCAGCATCTGCAGTTATTTTCTTATACTACTTTAAAACTGGTGACCGGCATTTTAAATAAAACCCCATTACAATAAGAGTAATGACTTGCAGAGGTTCCCAAGTGAACATTATTATCTGAAGAAGGGTCCCGACCTGAAACATCACCTATCCATGTTCTCCATACACAGTACAATCTCACGGAGACTTTTATGTTTTACGAATTAAGCCTTGTATCTGAATACTTCCTACAAACTATAAATATAATGTTCTTTTTTACCGTGCCTGTTCTCATAATGATATAAACAAGGTTAGTAATTCTACAAAGAGCGTCATTGGCACTGGTTGAGTGAATTCCAGAGTAAACAGCACTGGGTCCATTGTTGATCGTCATCTATTTTAACCATTTACATGACAATGTTGTTGATATGGTTAGTAAGTTTGATGGTGGCAAAAAATTGGTAGTGTTGTAGACAGTGAAGTATCATCTCAGCCTCATAACAGGATCTTGGAAATCAACGTGGACCAGTGTGAGGGGTTGCATTTTGGTAAGTTAAACCAGGGTAGGACTTACACAGCGAATGGTGGGTCCCTGGAGAATATTTTGGAACAGAGAGTCATATGGATACAGGTACATGTTACCTGAAAGTGGCAACACAGGGGCGGGCGATAGGTGGTAGCTTGCCTTCATCAGACATGGAGCTGCGTACAGGAGGTGGGACGTCATGTTACAACTGTGCAAGACTTTGGTGAGGCACATTAGGAGTATTGCGTGCAGCTCTGATCACCTAGCTGAAGCAAGAATGTAATTAGAATGGAAAGGGTGCAGAAATGATTCACAAGACTGGAGGGTTTGAATTTGAAGGAGAGGCTGGATAAGCTAGGACGTTTTTCCCTGGACACTATGGGATGACCTCATGGAGGGATATGATGGGCATAGGCAATCTGGATGGTTACTGTCTTTTCTCCCAGGGTAGGGAAGTCTAAAAACCAGAAGTCCAGATTTATGGTGCGAGGAGAAATATTTAAGAGACTTAAGGAGTAACATTTTCACATAGTTGATGAAAGGTGTAAGGAACGAGCTACCAGAGGAAGCTGAAGAGGCAGATACAGCAACAATGTTTAAAATAAATTTTCACAGGTACATGGATAGAAAAAGTCTTAAGGAATATGGGCCAAACACAAGCAAATGCGACTAGCTCAGACAGACATCTTGGTTGGCATGGAGGAGTTTTGCCGAAGGGCTTGTATTTTACACGGTGTCAATCTATAATTCTAATGCACCAGTCAGAGAAAAACCATTGGCTGAAATATTCTGTATCCCTACCTGCTCCATCACTGTGTCTTTATTGGAAGTGTGGGCAAATTCTGTCTTGTTCACTCACAGGGATTCTTTCATGTTGTTATACAGACAGAGTGCAGAGTGAGTGCAAAGCCTGATGCAGTTCTGGCCAGAGAGGAATTCTGATTAAATTGGGTCTTTTATTGGAGTGTCAGTCTCTAACAGGGCAATAGACCATGTTCCATAAGCTTCCTACTGTTTATGCCATTCCACACTGAAGAAATCCTCGAGCAACATATTCTTAGGCCTTTGTTGATAATGTTGGGCAGATCTGTTGGGCGTAAGAGTTTCTCAAGATTTCAAGGTGGCAGTGTTGCGAGATTCAATAGGTACATGTTAACTTGCCTCAGATATTTCACATTACTGTTATGTCTCACCTAACATCTGCAAATAGGCCTTAAATGCAAACAAAGAGGCTATTTTAAGAATGCCTAGTGATGACAGTAAGCCTCGCCCATAGTTAGCATGGAACCCATATGTGCTCCCCACAATTTTCCATTCATTAAAACTAATGCAAGCTAATTATGCTATTTTTCCCTTGAGGTGCTTCTATTGTGACGACACTTCTTCAATAATCATTTTCCGCCCAGTTTTCTCCCCTGATGCTGATTGAGGTGCCATTCTTTTTAGGGTTGAGCAGCTCGCTGCCATTTGGCCCACAAAATTGTACATCAGGCTTGAGTCTCAGTCAGGGCACAGGACTTAAGCCTGAGGCTTTCCATTGCCCAATACCCGTGTGCAAACACATTGCAGCTGTGGTCAAAGCTGAGGAGAAACCAATGGTAGAACGTAGGATTTTCTTAGCTTGCCTTTCATAAAGCACTAGACCAAGTGGACCCGTTGGGCCCAAACCTCTCCTGCATCTCCCCTCCCCCTCCCTCCCTCCTCCCCCTCCCTCCTCCCCTTCCCTCCCCCCTCCCCCTCTTCCCCCTTCCCCTCCCCCCCACTCTATCCCCCTCAACCCCCCCTTATCCTCCCTCCTCTCCCCCTCCCTTATCCTCCCTCCTCTCCCCCTCCCTTATCCTCCCTCCTCTCCCCCTCCCTACCTCCCCCCCCCACTCCATCCCCCTCAACCCCCCTTATCCTCCATCCTCTCCCCCTCCCTCGGAGATAGATTTAAACTTTAAAATGTGGATAACTTAAAAAATATAACACCAATTTCAGTAAAACTACTTGCATTACCATTAAAGCGTCGACGGTGAGTAAGGTGGGCCTAAAATTGTTGCGCTATCGTGTACCGTTTTGGCTGTAGTTCGATCACAAACAAACAAACAAACTAGAGTTTTAGTATATGGATTGTGCATTCACAAAAAGCGGTAGCTATTTCAAAATAAAATAATTCTGAGTTCTCAGCCCCACCTTTATAGCTGTGAAAATTGTTTGCCAGGGAAATAAATTTCCTTTCGTTCACATTGTTCCAAGGTGGGCCATGAGGGGAAAAATAACTCCACAACACATTTATTTGATCATGGTCAGATCCACAACACTTATTTCAGGGGTTTTGCCTCAGATTAACTCTTGTTATCGGGTATTGATCTGGAAATGAATGTGCTTTTAATTTCATTGGTACATAGAGGGACCAGCTTAACAATTCAGCCACATGCCTCACATTCTTTGCAAATAAATACCACACAATTGGTAAAGAAGTTAATAAATTGTGGCAGCTTTGCATCATCAGCAAGTACATCACTGTATTTATACCACCAACTGGAGTCTTTTCCCTCAGGCATTGGGCCGCATGTGCAAAAATCAACAAATTAAAAAGTTAATGTATCTTGAAGTCACATTGGCAAGCCAAGCAGAACCACGAATGGTAGTTCTGATGATTGACTTGCAATGAAGTGTATAAGGTTCTCCTGATATTCTATATGTGTGTACAAAACTGTGGAGATAGTTTCCATGTATATGCCAACAACATTCATTGGGTATTTCATTATAAAGTTACTCTCGATGCCTGACATTGGTGAACTTTAGCATCTGGGGCAAATATAAAACCAAAATCAAGATTTTTTAGGGTTTCTGCGACAAACTAATAAAAAAATGACTTTTCACAAATATTCTTCACTCAAAACAATGTTTGTTATAACCCTGCCCTTCCTTAGAGATAGGTCCTTCTCAAGCCACATCATTGCCCAGAGGACAGGTTGCTAGTTTGACCTGTTAGATAGACACAAAGTGGCTGGAGTGACTCAGTGGGTCAATCAACATCTCTGGAGAAAAAGGTGACATTTCTGGTCGGAACCCTTCTTCAGACTGAAGGGTCCCGACCCGAAACGTCACCTGTCCTTTTGCTCCAGAGATGCTGCCTGACCCGCCGAGTTACTCCAGCACTTTGTATTTACCTTCGGCACAAACCAGCATCTGCATTTCCTTTCTACTCAGTTTGCTCTTGTAGTCTGTCTCGATTTGCAGCCATTCATTCAGTTAAACCAGAACAAATGATTTGGTTTGCTCTCAAAATATCCTTCTCCTTTAAGCAAAGCCAGCTCTTCATCAACTGCATAACCTGAAATGTATTGTCTCCCAGCATAGGCCAATTAAAGTCAGGACTTTTTGCAGAAAATCAGGAACAAAAATGTCCTGGTATGGAAAGACTTTGTGGCTCCTACTTTTAAAAGCCCGCTCTGAACAATAAGTGTACAGAATATCTTTTTAGATGATAGTTCATATGTATGATTATAGTGTGCATATGTCTGACAAGGATTTTAATTTATTTTCAGGACAAAGAAAGGCTCTTGGATGCTAGAAATATCTATGTTAATCGGAACACAAAGAATAACACATCAACACCAAGACACAAAGGTAGATCAATCAGAATGCATTCATATTCTTTATAATGTTATTCAATAGCATTCTGTCACGATTCTTCAACCTAAACTCTGATTTGATTCGAGACATATTCCAGCACTGGAGTTAATTTGGCTTTGTTAGTAGATGGCATCCATGCCTTTGCATCAAAAAGGCTGTGAGTTCAATTTGCACCCCTATGGCCTCAGTACTATCCCCTGTCCTCCATGACCCCCCCCCCCCCATCAGCTGTGACAGTGCCACAGCATTCTTTATTCATGGAGGGCGTTGAAAATTTAAATCGGGGTAGGCAATGAATTCTTCAGGTTGCATGATATGAGTCGATCCCGTCTTCAGCAAGGCTCCATTATCATAATTGGACTTCAACAGGTCGGCTGGGAACAGGTTAGTGTTTGTTGCAGCAGTTGTCGTGGGTCAGGAGCAGCCCCAAACACACCAACAGTCCAATGTCATATCACCTGGCCCCAACAAGTTCACCTATATCCTATAGATAAGGAAATATGAGGTTATGATCTGGCCAAGCCAATATATCACTCCAGACCCACACGGCAATGCGATTAGATAATTTAGTTTAGAGGTACAGCATGGAAAGAGGCCCTTCGGCCCACTGAGTCCAGGCCGACCATCGATCCCCTGTTCACACTAGTTCCCTGTTATCCCACTTTCTCATCCACCCCCTACAGAGGCCAATTAATCTACAAACCCTCATGTCTTTGGGATGTGGGAGGAAATCGGTGCTCCCTGAGGGAACCTACATGGTCACAGGGAAAACGTGCAAACTCTACACAGACAGCACCGAAGGTCAGGCTCAAATCCCGATCACTGATCCTGTAAGGCAACAGCTCTACTAGCTGCGCCACTGTGCCACCTTTAGTTCATTATATTTCCCCTGTGGAAAGGCCTGTGAAAAGGGAATTTTGCTTTAATAGTTCAAAAAATAAACTTTATTAGAGATAAATAATACAAACAAAACAAAAACTGAGCAAAACTCTCAATGCATTATTTGTGTCTATGCATTCAGCATCGTTAGAATTCTACACAGTAGGAAATTCTCCCAATTTCTTTACTCATGTGGCCCCAGTTTCAGTTTAGTTTATTTAATGTGTGCCGAGGTACAGTGAAAAGCTTTCACAGTGATCGATGGTCGGCCCCTTTGGGTGACGTTCTTTGAGGATTGTCCCTAATGGACTCAGCTCCTCAATGTCCAGCAGAAGGACCATGGATAAGGGGATAAACGCTGGCTGTGCCAGTGGTGTCCTTGTCACTTCAATGAGTAAAGCATGCTGTGGCACTGTGCTCACTTGCTTAGTTTAGTTTAGTTTAGTTTAGAGATACAACGCGAAAACAGGCCCTTCGGCCCACCAAGTCCCCACCGACCAGCGATCCCCACACGCTAACATTATCCTACACACACACTGGGGACAATTTACACTCATACCAAGCCAATTAATCTACAAACATGTACGTCTTTGGAGTGCGGGGGGAAACTGAAGATCTCGGAGAAAACCCAAGCGGTCACAGGGAGAACGTACAAACTCCATACAGACAGCACCCATAGTCGGGATCCAACCCGGGTCTCCGACGCTGCAAGTGCATGATTGATGTAAAAATATGTTTAAAAAATTGTCTGTGTGTCTTTCTCATCACATTTATTTATATCAATATTTCTGCTTCAGTGAAAATATACAGGAAACCAAAAGAAAATTATCTTTCAAAATTCAAGGGAGTCAGGAATGTTTAATTGTCATATGTATTGACAACAGGACAACACAATTCTTAGTTAACAGGCCCATAAACACAATGCACATAGATAATATATGATAGACGAAATTACTATAAATTAATACCAGTGCAAAGAAACCTTAAGTCCTTAGTGCAACCAAAGACAGTCCACAGTTCATAGTTGAGGGTTGTGTTGTGTAGTGTAGTGTTCAAGTGCCTGATGTTGTTGGGAAAAAACTATTCCTGAACCCGGTAGTCACGGTTTTCAGGCTCCTATCGTTCCCGATTGTGGGAGTGATATGAGAGCGTGGCTAGGAATGGTTGGGTCTTTGATAAATATCTCCATCAGTTATCAGGAAAAAGTGATACAGAAAAGGGCAGGGCAAGCAATTGATCATGTTTCTCTTGTTCCATTTGAGTCTGAAGAAAGGTCTCGACCTGAAATGTCACCCATTCCTTCCAGAGATGCTGCCTGTCCCGCTGAGTTACTCCAGCATTTTATGTCTATCTTCGATTTAAACCAGCATCTGCAGTTCTTTCCAAAAGATTTCTCTTGTGAATTGATAAGAGGGTTGTGGTTGAAGTGCTGAAGAATCTGAGTGGCTGCAATATTTCAGTGCACTGCTACACATTATGCAGTAGGGGGTGCCCTTGTACCACCACAAATCGAAGGCACACAAAAACAGAGATCTGGAAATAAAATGGATTTTATTTTAATCCTATGAATGCAAATGGTTGCAGCCCTGCCGAATTCTCCATTATGGTGTCCACAAATGTTCGGCATTGTGATCATTTATCAATGAATAATGTTTTCAATACCAACAATAGATAAGATATTCACAATGTTTGATAAAGGATATAAAGCAAGCTATATTCCATTCTCTCTTATTTTTATCTAGCATGGGATTAACCATAATTCAATCATGGAGTGGGAAAGAACAAGTCTAGAGAAATACATGTCCAGTGTACTTTGCAGGCAAAGCTATAACAGAGGACCACGAGCATTTTAAACAGCAAAATCAAACTACCGTTTCGGCTGAATGAGCTTTCTCCCACAAATCAAAGACACACAAGAATAGAAAAAGTTTGAATTAATTTTAAACTGCAGAGAAGGGGGAGGGAAGAAAGAATAAAGGGAATGTCAGATAGAATGGAGAGCCAGACAGGTAACCATAAGCGGTTCTTCTGTAACCTTGAGAGGCATTTAATTGTAGCGTTTACTCCATTTCTCTCTCCATGTATACCACCTGACCTGCTGAGTATATCCAGCATTTTCTGTTTTTAAAGCTTTTGTTGCGTGCTAACCAGTCAGCAGAAAGACAATACATGATTACAATCGATCTTAACCATCTTATTTACTTATCCATCAAATTTGTCCCTTAGTACCATCCAATTAGTTTCTGAATATGTCGCCCAACTTTGGGTGGCATCAAAACGATCCCATAAATCTTTTGCTGCTTGTCCAAAAACATTCTGCCTGACTTGTTAACAAAGAGAATGATTTTCCTCAGTTCCAGTGTTATCATTTCTAATGTATCAAGCGTGAACCATGAAAGCCCAGGAAATAGTTAAAAATGGCACCAAATACCACCGCCCCCGGCTCCCTATATGGATGCACAAATATTATAGCATTTAATTGGCCTTTATTTACATTTCATTTATTTTATTTTGTGTCACTTTTTAGTGATTGATATGGTGGTTAGCCTTGCCCAACCTGCATTCATGTTCAATAAAATACTCTCGTACGTAAGGCAATGTCCATTTAATTTGGCTGCACTTCAAGCAAAATTGTAAGTGAATTAGTGGTGCTATTCGTGGATGTGCTTTAACTGAATAAAAGCGAACACATAGAAATTTCTCTTTGATCTGACCTTTCGTAGATTCCACAGGTTTCCTGCAGCTCCATTCATTGTTGCCTTTTGTTACACAGCAAATGTGGCCAAAGCTATACAGACGGAAGAATTCATTTCTCCCATCAACTTATCTCTTCACACTGTTCTTCCAACCCTCGAGAAGAAGGCTGTTCACAGTGAGGTAACGAATCTGATTTGCTTTCCTTATTATGTCATCTGTAATGTGGCCTGCAGCTTATATATTAACGACCGGAAAACGTATTCCTGTAACAGAAGGAGCCGCTGAAAGAAGTTGACGATGAAGATAGCAGAGCATCAAAACGGCAACAAAAAAAGGAAAAGGAAGAGAGTGAAATACAATTAGAGGCAGAGAAATTAAGGAAAGGTACGTCTCTAATCCATTTTAAAATCCAGCGGCGGTAACTCACCTACACTGTAAGCATTTATTTGAAACAATGTGTTCTTTGCTTACAAGAGAGGTTTAGTCATAGACTCACAAGGTGTGGAAACAGGCCCTTCGACCCAACTTGCCCACATCGGCCAACATGTCCCACCTGCCTGCATTTGGCCCATAACCCTGCAAACCTGTCCTATCCATGTACCTGTCTAATTGTTTCTTAAACATTGCAACAGTCCCTGCCTCAACTACCTCCTCTGGCAGCTCGTTCCGTACACCCACCACCCTTTGTGTGAAAAAGTTACCCCTCGGATTCCTATTAAATCTTTCCCCCTTCACCTTAAACCAAAGTGCCCTGCTCCTCGATTCCCCTTCTCTGGACAAGAGATTCTACCCGATCTATTCCTCTACCGATTGTCTGCCCGATTGATTCATCTCATGATTTTATACACCTCTATGAGATCACACCTCATTCTCCTGTGCTCCAAGCATTAGAGTCCCAGGTTTGTTGATTGGTTGAAGGGGTTGGAGAGGCTAGATGCGGGAAGATTGTTCCCGATGTTGGGGGAGTCCAGAACCAGGGGTCACAGCTTAAGGATAAGGGGGAAGTCTTTTAGGACCGAGATGAGAAAACATTTCTTCACACAGAGAGTGGTGAGTCTGTGGAATTCTCTGCCACAGAAGGTAGTTGAGGCCAGTTCATTGGCTATATTTAAGAGGGAGTTAGATGTGGCCCTTTTTGCTAAAGGGATCAGGGGGTATGGAGAGAAGGCAGGTACAGGCTACTGAGCTGAATGATCAGCCATGATCATATTGAATGGCAGTGCAGGCTCGAAGGGCCGAATAGCCTACTCCTGCACCTATTTTCTATGTTTCTATGATTCAGATTCTTCCATCGGTGAAAAGTGGAGGGAGGAGGAGGGTTTTGAAATTATCTAAAATTGGAGAATTCTATGTTATAGACAATAGACAATAGACAATAGGTGCAGGAGTAGGCCATTCAGCCCTTCGAGCCAGCACCGCCATTCAATGCGATCATGGCTGATCACTCTCAATCAGTACCCCGTTCCTGCCTTCTCCCCATACCCCCTCACTCCGCTATCCTTAAGAGCTCTATCCAGCTCTCTCTTGAAAGCATCCAACGAACTGGCCTCCACTGCCTTCTGAGGCAGAGAATTCCACACCTTCACCACTCTCTGACTGAAAAAGTTCTTCCTCATCTCCGTTTTAATGGCATACCCCTTATTCTTAAACTGTGGCCCCTTGTTCTGGACTCCCCCAACATTGGGAACATGTTTCCTGCCTCTAATGTGTCCAATCCCCTAATTATCTTATATGTTTCAATAAGATCCCCCCTCATTCTTCTAAATTCCAGTGTATACAAGCCCAATCGCTCCAGCCTTTCAACATACGACAGTCCCGCCATTCCGGGAATTAACCTAGTGAACCTACGCTGCACGCCCTCCATAGCAAGAATATCTTTCCTCAAATTTGGAGACCAAAACCGCACACAGTACTCCAGGTGCGGTCTCACCAGGGCCCGGTACAACTGTAGAAGGACCTCTTTGCTCCTATACTCAACTCCTCTTGTTACGAAGGCCAACATTCCATTGGCTTTCTTCACTGCCTGCTGTACCTGCATGCTTCCTTTCATTGACTGATGCACTAGGACACCCAGATCTCGTTGAACTCCCCCTCCTCCTAACTTGACACCATTCAGATAATAATCTGCCTTTCTATTCTTACTTCCAAAGTGAATAACCTCACACTTATCTACATTAAACTGCATCTGCCATGTATCCGCCCACTCACACAACCTGTCCAAGTCACCCTGCAGCCTTATTGCATCTTCCTCACAATTCACACTACCCCCCAGCTTAGTATCATCTGCAAATTTGCTAATGGTACTTTTAATCCCTTCGTCTAAGTCATTAATGTATATCGTAAATAGCTGGGGTCCCAGCACCGAACCTTGCGGTACCCCACTGGTCACTGCCTCCCATTCCGAAAGGGACCCATTTATCCCCACTCTTTGCTTTCTGTCTGTCAACCAATTTTCTATCCATGTCAGTACCCTACCCCCAATACCATGTGCCCTAATTTTGCCCACTAATCTCCTGTGTGGGACCTTGTCGAAGGCTTTCTGAAAGTCGAGGTACACCACATCCACTGACTCTCCCCTGTCAATTTTCCTAGTTACATCCTCAAAAAATTCCAGTAGATTTGTCAAGCATGATTTCCCCTTCGTAAATCCATGCTGACTCGGAATGATCCCGTTACTGCTATCCAAATGCTCAGCAATTTCGTCTTTTATAATTGACTCCAGCATCTTCCCCACCACTGATGTCAGACTAACTGGTCTATAATTACCCGTTTTCTCTCTCCCTCCTTTCTTAAAAAGTAACATTTGCTATCCTCCAATCCACCGGAACTGATCCTGAATCTATAGAACATTGAAAAATGATCTCCAATGCTTCCACTATTTCTAGAGCCACCTCCTTAAGTACCCTGGGATGCAGACCATCAGGCCCTGGGGATTTATCAGCCTTCAGTCCCATCAGTCTACCCAAAACCATTTCCTGCCTAATGTGGATTTCCTTCTGTTCCTCCATCACCCTAGGTTCTCCGGCCCCTAGAACATTTGGGAGATTGTGTGTATCTTCCTCAGTGAAGACAGATCCAAAGTAACGGTTTAACTCGTCTGCCATTTCTTTGTTCCCCATAATAAATTCCCCTGCTTCTGTCTTCAAGGGACCCACATTTGCCTTGACTATTTTTTTCCTCTTCACGTACCTAAAAAAACTTTTGCTATCCTCCTTTATATTATTGGTTAGTTTACCCTCGTACCTCATCTTTTCTCCCCGTATTGCCTTTTTAGTTAACTTTTGTTGCTCTTTAAAAGAGTCCCAATCCTCTGTCTTCCCACTCTTCTTTGCTATGTTATACTTCCTCTCCTTAATTTTTATGCTGTCCCTGACTTCCCTTGTCAGCCACAGGTGTCTCTTACTCCCCTTAGAGTCTTTCCGCCTCTTTGGAATAAATTGATCCTGCAACCTCTGCATTATTCCCAGGAATACCTGCCATTGCTGTTCTACCGTCTTCCCTGCTAGGGCCTCCTTCCAGTCAATTTTGGCCAGCTCCTGCCTCATGCCTCTGTAATCCCCTTTGCTATACTGTAATACCGACACTTCCGATTTTCCCTTCTGCCTTTCCATTTGCAGAGTAAAACTTATCATGTTGTGATCACTGCCTCCTAATGGCTCTTTTACCTCTAGTCCCCTTATCAGATCAGGATCATTACACAACACTAAATCCAGAATTGCCTTCTCCCTGGTAGGCTCCAGTACAAGCCTCAAGCTGAGCCTCAAGCTCATCCACTTTATTTTTTATACTACGCGCATTTAAGTACAACACTTTAACTTCTGTATTCACCTCCCCTCTCACATCGGTCACAATTGGCCCTGCCCTTAATTTCTTTTCCCCTCTAGAACTTCTGTTCCCATTTTTCCGAGAGTCTTTTGCAATATCTCCTGTATTCCCTTTTTTTTACCTCATCTTCATATTCACAATTTGTCAACCCCTCCCCCCCACTACTTAGTTTCATGCTGTTGAATTGTAAGCTACCCACCCAAGCCTCCAGTTCCTCCAGTTTTCGTGTGGCCACACTCTGCCAAAATGGAGGAGGCCCAGGGCAGATAGTTGAGTATGGGAATGGGAAGAGGAGTTTCTTGTACAGTTGCTTATATCTATCATTTTTACATGGTGAAAATCATTCCATATTTTTCATTAGCACAACTCAATCAGAGACCAGTCTCACCCTAGTCACTCCCTTTCCCCCCCCCCTCCCATCAGGCAACAGGTACAGAAGTTTGAAAAAGCATGCCTCCAGATTTAGGGACATTTTCTTCCCAGCTGTTATCAGGCAACTGATTTGTCCTTGAAACTGGCACGATCCTGACCTCCCAACGGCCTCAAAGATAGACACACAATGCTGGAGTAACTCAGCGGGACATGCAGCATCACTGGAGATTCAAGATTCAAGATTCAAGATTCAAGATAGCTTTATTTGTCATCCAAATTGGACGAAATTCAGTCACCCACAGTCCAACAATAAAAGCATTAAAATAGGCAGATTACACAATAAGGCATTAAAATAGGCAATTTACACAACCCCAAAAACACACACAAAAAAGAAACATCCATCAAAGAAACATCCATCACAGTGAGTCTCCTCCAGTCCTCTCCACACTGTGATGGAAGGCCACAATGTCTTTTCCCTTCCCCTGCCGTCTTCTCCCGCGGTCAGGTTGTTGTGGTTGCAGGCCGCGCCGGACGGTCCGCAGCGGGCCGACCCAGGCCCCGCGATCCGGGGCGGGCGAACACGCTGCCGCTGTTGCTGCACGTCGGGGCGGTCGTGGCTCCCGACATTGAAGCCCCCCACCCAGCAGAGAAAAAAAAAAGAGGAAAAAAAAAACGAAACGTCATCCATTCCTTCAATCCAGAGATGCTGCCTGTCCCGCTCAGTTACTCCAGCATTCTGTGTCTATCTTCAATGTAAACCTGCATCTGCAATGTATCATCTGCAGTTCCTTCCTGCACACTTACACCTATCTCATTAGAGACATTTGAACTAACTTTAATATATTATTTATATATTAAAAGAATATATTCTTTTAATATATCTATATTGGACTTTGTCTTGCACTAAACGTTATTCCCTTTATCCTGTATCTGCATATTGTGGGTTGATTGTAATCATGTACGGTCTTTTCACTGACTGACTAGCACGCAATATAAAGCTTCTCTCGGTACATGTGACAATAAATTCATGGTTTTGAGGCCAGTTTATTGTCGTATGTACCAGTTAAGGTACAGTGAAATTTGAGTTACCACAGTCAAACCATCCGCAGTCGGGGCGATCAAAGCCCCGCAGCCGACGATCGAAGCCCCCATCAGGGTGATCGAAACTCCTGCGTCGAGGTGGTTGAAACTCTTTCCGCGGCATGGAGCTCCCGAGTTGGCCTCTTCTTACCAGAGACCGCGCGGGCTTCACGACGTTAAAGTCCACAGGTCCCGCGGTTGGAGCTTCGATCCCCGGCAAAGGGATCGCAAGCTCCGCGATGTTAAAGTCCCACAGACTCCCGCAGCTTGGAGCGCCAAGTCGGTCTCCAGGAAAGGCCGCTAACTCCACGATGTTAGGCCACTGTGGGGACGGAGATACGATACGGGAAAAAAAAAATGCATCTCCGTCGAGGTAAGAGAGTGAAAAAAAGTTTCCCCCAACTCCCCCCCCCCACCCCCCACATAAAACAAACCAAGGAACACTAAAACATACTTTTAACACATGCTAAAAATAACAAAAAGTAGAAAGGACAGACAGATTGTTGGCGAGGCAGCCATTGCTTGCCAACAATTTGATGCCTGATGGAGGTTTCCCCGAGGTCATCATGCACCTTTACCTCCTTCCCTTGTGCGGCTGCTTTGGAAAGCTGGTTTTAATAGTGTGAGATGCATTTCTCATGGGTCAGCTCACAGGTGCCATGGCTTCAGTATCTCTGTATGCCTAAAAAAAAATGGAGCTCCTGTAAAAGGTGCAATTCAGGTTTTACTCTCTTAGAGGGAGAAATAGTGCCAACAAATTTCTAAACGTCAGCATGTCCTAATTTTGCAAACTACCCCTTGGTGTCTTCTGATTAGTCACTGTTGCTACAAGTAGTTTAGTTTAGTTTTGTTTATTGTCACATGCACTGAGGTACAGTGAAAAGCTTTTTTATTGCATGCTCGCCAGTCAGCGGAAAGACTATACATGATTATTATCAAGCCGTCCACATATACTGTACGGATGCAGGATAAAGGGAATAACGATTAGTGCAAGATAAGGTCCAGAAAGGTCAGATTAAAGATAGTCTGAGGGTCTCCAATGAGGCATTGGTAGCTCAGGGCCCCTCTCTAGTTGGTGGTAGGATGGTTCAGTTGCCTGATAACAGCTGGGAAGAAACTGTCCTTGAATCTGGAAGTGTGATTTTTCATACTTCTATACCTCTGGACCGATGGGAGAGGAGAGAAGAGGGAGACTTGTCCTTGATTATACTGATGACCTTGCCGAGGTAGCATGAAGTGTAGATGGAGTCAATGGTAGGGAGATTGGTTTTCATGATTGCCATACCCACAATGAAGTAGCATGCACAAAGTACAAAATATGGAGTGAACCCAATGTTTAGGCCCTGTGAATAGGCCAGCCAACCACAAGAGATCATTGAATAGACAGATGGGCAAACTTACTTAACACTATCATGCAAAGAAGATTAAACGAGGCAAAAGCAGTGTATTGAGCAGAGGGCACTGACATATACGGGGTAAAGGTAGGAACTCATAGGAAGCAAGAGGGCAGATGGCCCCGGTACAATACATTGTTTACTCCATCAAATGCTTCAGCACACAATATTATAGATCATAAAATTCCCTTTATTTGTGATACATGCACAAACATATAACACAAAAATGTTCAGATACTTGAGTTAGACTAATTTGGTCCCAGCACTCTGTTGCCAAAATCCAAGTCTAACTGGTAATGCCAGTATTCATGCAAATTTCCATACTGTATGTAAATATTATTTTCCTGAACTTTGTGCATCAATCTCTCTCAACTTGACTGGGGATTATCTATTACCTTAGGGACCTAACAGACAAGCTTTTAAATCCAAATTACTACTTTGGTCAAGTTGTTTTTCTCCTGCCACATGCATAACCTGCACGTTCAGGCCTTAAGCTACCAGGAACGTTAAAGATAACTAGCCCACCGTTCTCCACACTATCTTCAAACATGCGCAGCATGTTGAAAGACAGAAATAATTGTCACTCTTTCACCACTACAGGGATCCAAAATAGTTTTAGTGTCAAAAGTAGTACTTTGAAGAATAGTCAACATTTTTTGAAACATTGTGCACAAAGAGACAAGACAAGCAGCAAAGTTATTATGAAGATAGATACAAAATTCTGGAGTAACTCAGCAGAACAGGCAGGGGTCGAGACCCCTCTTCAGATTGATGTTATTATGATGTTATTATGAAACCTTATTTAGAAGGTACCTGAGAAAAAAATATATCCAGGATATTTCTGTGGACTAATTCCAAGGGATTAGTTATATTCCCCGAGACGCTAGGTGGTGCCAATATTTTTTATTATTATTTCGATATGTATGGTCAGCATGGGCAAGTTGGGCCAAAGGGTTTGTTTCCGTGCAGTACAACTCTGTGAATTTATATATAGAGGAAGCTTGCCCTGAGGATCACTGAATACAGGCAGTGAGTAAACCTTCATGGACTAGGAGCCTTCACAAATGTTATGGTAAATTAAAAAATGCATAACCGTGTCAGATTGCAAAGAGATCTCTGGTATACATGTATGTGCCTGGTTAAAGCTAAAGGGAATTGCCATCTTGTTTCAAAAGCCAGGATATAAAATTATTGGAAATATTCTAAAAGTTAAGTGCGCATTGTTTCTTCCTTCATATGTAAGCTTAGCAAAGGTATTTTCAATTAAAATGGAAAAGAGAAATAATTAGGTCTCATTTGCTGCTACAAGAAACTGCAGATGCTGGAACCTTGAGTAAAATACAAAGCGCTGGGATAGGCAGCATCTCTGGAGGACGTTTTGGGTCGGAATCCTTCTTTAGATTGAACAGACAAGAGTCTGAAGGAGGGTCCTGACTCGAAACATCATCTATCCATGTCCTCCAGTGATTTGCGTGACCCACTGAGTTACTCCAACACTTTGTGTTTTAGTTCTCATTTAATGTTCAGCTCGTTAGCATCAAGTTGTTTAGCGAGTCCACGGCATTTGTATAAACAAGGCTGACAATCAACTTCTCAGCCCATGAGTAGACTTCTCTCATCTCTTTCTTGTTCCTGGCTTTTGAACTGTTGCTGATTTAACTGAATTCTTGTCTGACACAGCAATGTATTTGACAGGGATACGTGGCTGTAGTTCATGGGATCTTTGTGTTTGGTTACTGCTGCAATTTGTCTGCTTCGCTTATTCTCCTAAAGTGGTTTCAGACAATTTTTGTCCCTTTCCTCTGGATGGACAGATAGGAGGTGAGGTAGCACCAGCCCCATCAAGCCCTGCCAAGTACGGCGGCACAGTGGCGCAATGGTAGAGTTGCTGCCTTACAGCACTTGCAGCGCCAGAGACCCAGGTTCGATCCCAACTACGGGTGCTGTCTGTACAGAGTTTGTATGCTTTCCCCGTGACTGCATGGGTTTTCTCCGAGTTCTTCGGTTTCCTCCCACATTCCAAAGACGTGCAGGTTTGTAGGTTAATTGGCTTGGCAAAAGTGTAAATTGTCCCTAGTGTGTGTTAATGTGCGGGGATCATTGGTTGGCGCGGACTCGGTGGGCCGAAGGGCCAGTTTCCACTCTGTATGATCCTACGACTCTAGTACCTATCTCAACTACCTCCTTTAGTTTAGTTTAGTTTATTGTCACGTACTTAGGTACAGCGAAAAGCTTTTGTTGCATGCTATCCAGTCAGAAGCAAGACAAAACATGATTACTATCGAGCCATTTACAGTGTATAGATACATGATAATGGAATAATGTTTAGTGCAAGGTAAAGCCAGCAAAATCTGATCAAGTATAGTCCGAGAGTCACCAAAGAAGTAGATAGTAGTTCAGCACTACTCTCGGTTGTGGTAGGTTGGTTCATTGCCTGATAACAGCCTCCGGCAGCTCATTCCATATATCCACCGCCCTCTGTGGGAAAAAGTTGCCCCTCAGGTTCCTATTAAATCTTTCCCCTCTCAACTTAAAACCATGATCTCTGGTTCTTGATTCCCCTGCAGATGCTATTGAGATTTTGCCATTTCAAGATTACAGATGCCAAATTATTTACCTCCATTTATAAAAATTTTAATAAATGTACATTTTTTGTCCACCTACTCATCAGAATACGAGCAGGCAGAAAGGAGATGGAAGGAGATGGTCGAGAAAGATATCTTGGAAAACCTGGAAAAGGATAGATGGGAAAAGCAGGAGAAAGAAAGAGTTGCCCTATTTTTCAAGGAAGTCCTTGAAAGTGGAGACCTAGAACAAGAGGAAATCAATTACTTGAAGGAAACAGAGCAGCAGAAAGCTGGAAACGATACCTCGCTGGATGATACCAAGGAAATAGATGAATCTTTTTCTTTGTTAGAGAGCTCCATTAAAACTCCTTCCAGGCTCCGAAGACGTTACAGATTTACTGAACAAACCGAGAACCTCCACCAAGGACTTCCTGTTTGCCAACTATCTTATGCGGCCCAAACTAACATCAAAAAGCGACAAGACAAGCCGGAAAGCAAGGAGTTGCCGGACCTGGGCGCTTCCTTTTGCAGTTACGAGCCATCCTTTGGGAAGCTCTGTAGTCGGATGAACGAACTGAGGCAACACATTGGGGACGGACCAAGTGAGAAAGCCGAGAACCACCTTCGGTCACCTTCAAGGAATGATAAGAAGAACACCTTCATAGAATCACTATTTCGATCAGGCGATACTTTAGAAAATAAAACCTGCAAAGACAGTGAGGCCGACGCCTCTGAGAAACTAAAACAACTGCACAGAAATAAACAGACCAGTCGAATTCAGATTACCAATAAAAACAGGTTGAATCTTCTGGATCCTGAGTTGCTGCCTGTAAGGGTTTTGGAATCATCTGCAGATGAAAATGAAAAGCTTGTTTTACAATCATTAAATAAATAATATTATAAACTTTTGATGAAAAGAATTTCAAAGTTACATATTTTTTTCCAACAGTTGTCATTTGCTATAAACTATGCAAGTAACCTCCTGGGAATATGAGGCTATGACATTAATATGCACCTGATTTTTGTTTTAATGTGGGTTCTAAATTTTGATCGTGGTTTCAGGATAGTGAAAGAAAGGAGGAGTGACAATGTTGGGAAAGAGAAATATTGCGGTGATGGAGAGTGAGGATGAATGTCCAATAAAAATCTATTCCGTGAGAGTTAAGAAATAATAGAGGCGTGTTTATATTATTTCCAGGTTCAGTATATATGGCGCTAACTAGTGGGAGAAATATTGAGAACAAATTTGCATGTAATACCTATATGTAAAAATGCCTTAGAATGAAAGTGGGGGACATGTACACAGGATAGCAATGGGAGAAGTTAACAAAGCCATAGAGGAGATTCTAAAGTTTTCATGTTCAAGAGAACTTCTTTGATCAATACATTTCCGTTTCCACAAGGAAGGCAGTATTTTCGGACATAATGCCATTAGGCCATGAGGAACAAGCATGAATGGGTGAACACTTAAGTAATGACGATCATAAGCTTTAGAATAGCTATGGGAAAGCCACAGTAGGGAAAATGAGAAGAATGAATACAACTAGAGGCCACAATTATATAAAGTGGTATGAGAACAGAGTTCTCGAGGTGGTAGTGATTTATGTAGATGGTTTACTGAACGTATGCAGGTGTTGAGAAAATGCTTTTTAAAAAAGTATATGGCATCCTGATCTTTACAAATAGATGATCAGCCATGATCACAATGAATAGCGGTACTGACTCGAAGGGCCAAATGGCCTCCTCCTGCACCTATTTTCTATGTTTCTGTTTCTATGATTTAAGTGCAAATTCAAAAAAGACATCATAACCCTTTATAAAACTCAGAATATGGTGTCTTGATCCGGCTGCCAAATCTTGGTGAAGACATGAAGGCCTTAGGATGGGTGAAGAAGAGATTTACCTATATTATTTCAGGAAAGCGGATGGACTGTAGAAGCTGGGATTGTTCTCCTTAGGAAAGGGAATGTTGCAAGGGCATCCTGTGGAGTTATTTGTGGTCATTTATGGATTTGGGAGAGTAGATGGAGAGAAACTATTCGTACAGGATAGAAATGTCCACAGCCATGGAACATAGAATGAAGGTAATTGGTAAAAGAACAAAAAATAACAAAACGCTACAGTGGTTAAGGCTTGGAATGCGCTGCCAGGGATGATAGTTAAGAGGGACCTGGATAAGTATCTGAAATAATCTGCAGAGCTATCTGCCTTGTGGGAGAGTAAAGTTAGCTGGAATGTTCCAAAGAACAATTCTGTGATTTGTGAGTGTAATATTTAAGTTTAGATTCTTGCATTTTTCATGTAGTAAACAAATGCTGACAAGTTTTACACTTTGTATGCACATAGATATCAATAGTACTCATTTAATTGGATGAAATGGTGTTACCACCTCATATATGGGAATAAGATAAACGAGGAATGCAATGAAAAGGTTTTTTCAGCAGCGATTTGGATCTCACTATCTGTAATTGTAAAGGAAATAATCACACTGGATTTTTATACAGTGCAGTGCACAGACATTTCATGGATAAAAATCTGCAGGGTAATGGGATGTGAGGAAAACAACGAGTCGTTCTCTGAGGAGCCAGCATAGGCTCGAAAGACTGAACATCTTCCTTTCATGGTTTATTGCTTCTGTGATACAAAAGGTAATGATTTCAGGTCATTATTTAGAATGTGTAGGAAGGAACTGCAGATGCGGGTTTAAAACAAAGATAGACACAAAAGGCGGAATAACTCTGCGGGTCAGACAGCATCTCTGGAGAAAAGGAATAGGTGATGTTTTGGGTCGAGACTCTTCTTCAGTCTGAAGAAGGGTCTCGACCCAAAATGTCACCTATTCTTTTTCTCCAGAGATGCTGTCTTACCCGCAGAATTACTCCAGCTTTTTGTATTGATCTTCATTATTTTGAATGGTTGGCTTTTTATACAGCCAATTCTGCATTATTACAAGTGAAATATTTTTTTATTAATACATGGAAGTTGAATCAATGCCAAGGTTTAAAAAAAAAAATGAAGTGAAGAGTTGAAGTTCAAACTGATAACCAGGTAAACATAAAAATCTCCCTAATGCCAGCTACAAAGTCTGTTCATCTATGGATCACATTATTGCCTGAGATTTAATTTGCCTATCTAAATTTCAGTTTTGTCTACATTATGCATCATAACTCCAAAATCCTCTTCATCAACACAAATTAGAGTATACAAATTCGAGATATAATTGCATCCCTAAATATGTATTTTAAACTGTGTGAAACAAGGTATAAAAATTCTGCACCACTTGCTGAATTTTAGTCAGCACAAAGCTGTTCAGAACCATGAATCTCCCATATCAACCATGATTTCATGGCTATAGAATGAGGCCAGAGCTTCCTCACAGAGAAAAGGCAGTAGTGTTAAACATCCCGGACTTCTCACTTCCAACCTTCCCAACAATAAACTCAAGACTTATGTTATCTGGCCTTTATGACCGGTGATGCTGAATGGGAAAACTCTGCAAAGAGCAGAGAGAAGTTTAAGTAGATTACTCCCTGAAATGTGTTAAAAGCAAAGGTTCATGCCCCAACCATGGATTATGGTAAATCTCTTTGTTAAATATCTATCCATCTAAAGGAAACTTTTACATCCTCTCAAATTCCCAATGTACTCACTGTGGTGTTACGCCTCATAATACTCTGCCATTGTTGTACTGGTTAACGCATGTTTCATATCCAAGTCTGACAACGTTATGCCAATCACATCTAAATCTAGCAACAAGGAAGCAAGGAACTGCAGATGCTAGTTTATGGGCAAAAGTAACACAAAGTGCTGGAGTGACTTCGCAAGTCAGGCAGCATCTCTGGAGAACATGGATAGGTGACGTTTTGGGTCAAGCCACTTAAGAAGAGTCCCGACCCAAAATATCACCTATCCATGTTCTCCAGAGAAGCTGCCCAACTTGATGAATTACTCCAGCACTTTGTGTCACATCTCTAGCCTTGTTCCTCTCTTGCTAAAGTCTGATCCGGTCATGGGGTTTGTAAACCCAAGCTGCTGCCATATTCATAAAACACCAGGCATTTTCCATTCAAGTACCAACAGTTCACCTGGTAGCTGGTAGGTGTAACCCACTTAACTGGGCAGAAACTGTTAATATCTAAAGCTGTTAATATCAAAACCGACATCAACAGATTATTTAATGAATCAAGTTACTCTAACAGTCACTACGTACACTTCACTACCAATTTCCATCCTGCTCTTAAATATACTTGGACTATCTCCGACATCTCCCTACGCGTTTCTGGACCTCACCATCTCCACCACAGGAGACAGACTAGTGACTGACATCCACTATAAACCCACTGACTCGCACAGCTATCTGGACTACACTTCTTCCCACCCTGTCTCCTGCAAAAACTCTATCCCCTATTCCCAATTCCTCCATCTACGCCGCATCTGTGCCCAGGATGAGGTGTTTTACACAAGGGCATCAGAGATGCCCTCATTCTTCAGGAAACGGGGCTTCCCCTCTTCCATTATAGATGAGGCTCTCACTAGGGCCTCTTCTATATCCTGCAGCTCCGCTCTTGCTCTCCCTCCCCCCATGCGAATGGTATGTTGGCATTCATAGCGAGGGGATTTGAGTATAGGAGCAGGGAGGTTCTGCTGCAGTTGTACAGGGCATTGGTGAGACCACACCTGGAGTATTGCGTACAGTTTTGGTCTCCTAATCTGAGGAAAGACATTCTTGCCATAGAGGGAGTATAGAGAAGGTTCACCAGATTGATTCCTAGGATGGCAGGACTTTCATATGAAGAAAAACTGGATAGATGTCAGATGTCAACTTATTTACATCGGCGAAACCAAACGCAGGCTCGGCGATCGCTTCGCTCAACACCTGCGCTCGGTCCGCGTTAACCAATCTGATCTCCCGGTGGCTGAGCACTTTAACTCCCCCTCCCATTCCCAGTCTGACCTTTCTGTCATGGGCCTTCTCCAGTGCCATAGTGAGGCCCACCGGAAATTGGAGGAACAGCACTTCAAATTTCGCCTGGGCAGCTTGCAGCCCAGTGGTATGAACATTGACTTCTCCAACTTTAGAGTTCCTCTGTCCCTCTCTTCCCCTCCCCCTTCCCAGATCTCCCTCTATCTTCCTGTCTCCACCTATATCCTTCCTTTGTCCCGCCCCCCTGACATCAGTCTGAAGAAGGGTCTCGACCCGAAACGTCGCCCATTCCTTCTCTCCTGAGATGCTTCCTGACCTGCTGAGTTACTCCAGCATTTTGTGAATAAATACCTTCGATTTGTACCAGCATCTGCAGTTATTTTCTTATAGTACTGTGCCATATATTATTATAGTTTATTAAAGCATTCAGGATCTTTGGGATGGGGTAAAGATAAATGGACTAACAATATGCAATGAGATATTGTTATCCCAAATGTTATCCCACTTTTTAAGAAAGGAGGGAGAGAGAAAACGGGTAATTATAGACCAGTTAGTCTGACATCAGTGGTGGGGAAGATGCTGGAGTCAATTATAAAAGACGAAATTGCTGAGCATTTGGATAGCAGTAACGGGATCATTCCGAGTCAGCATGGATTTACGAAGGGGAAATCATGCTTGACAAATCTACTGGAATTTTTTGAGGATGTAACTAGGAAAATTGACAAGGGAGAGTCAGTGGATGTGGTGTACCTCGACTTTCAGAAAGCCTTCGACAAGGTCCCACATAGGAGATTAGTGGGCAAAATTAGGGCACATGGTATTGGGGGTAGGGTACTGACATGGATAGAAAATTGGTTGACAGACAGAAAGCAAAGAGTGGGGATAAATGGGTCCCTTTCGGAATGGCAGGCAGTGACCAGTGGGGTACCGCAAGGTTCGGTGCTGGGACCCCTGCTATTTACGATATACATTAATGACTTAGACGAAGGGATTAAAAGTACCATTAGCAAATTTGCAGATGATACTAAGTTGGGGGGTAGTGTGAATTGTGAGGAAGATGCAATAAGGCTGCAGGGTGACTTGGACAGGTTGTGTGAGTGGGCGGATACATGGCAGATGCAGTTTAATGTAGATAAGTGTGAGGTTATTCACTTTGGAAGTAAGAATAGAAAGGCAGATTATTATCTGAATGGTGTCAAGTTAGGAGGAGGGGGAGTTCAACGAGATCTGGGTGTCCTAGTGCATCAGTCAATGAAAGGAAGCATGCAGGTACAGCAGGCAGTGAAGAAAGCCAATGGAATGTTGGCCTTCGTAACAAGAGGAGTTGAGTATAGGAGCAAAGAGGTCCTTCTACAGTTGTACCGGGCCCTGGTGAGACCGCACCTGGAGTACTGTGTGCAGTTTTGGTCTCCAAATTTGAGGAAGGATATTCTTGCTATGGAGGGCGTGCAGCGTAGGTTCACTAGGTTAATTCCCGGAATGGCGGGACTGTCGTATGTTGAAAGGCTGGAGCGATTGGGCTTGTATACACTGGAATTTAGAAGGATGAGGGGGGATCTTATTGAAACATATAAGATAATTAGGGGATTGGACACATTAGAGGCAGATAACATGTTCCCAATGTTAGGGGAGTCCAGAACAAGGGGCCACAGTTTGAGAATAAGGGGTAGGCCATTTAGAACGGAGATGAGGAAGAACTTTTTCAGTCAGAGGGTGGTGAAGGTGTGGAATTCTCTGCCTCAGAAGGCAGTGGAGGCCAGTTCGTTGGATGCTTTCAAGAGAGAGCTGGATAGAGCTCTTGAGGATAGCGGAGTGAGGGGGTATGGGGAGAAGGCAGGAACGGGGTACTGATTGAGTGATCAGCCATGATCGCATTGAATGGCGGTGCTGGCTCGAAGGGCTGAATGGCCTACTCCTGCACCTATTGTCTATTGTCTATTGTCTATTGAGATTAAAGGATTGAGAAATAAACCCAGAAAGCACTGCGAATAATCGGTAAATCAGAGGCAGCAATTTCACATGTCAAATAGGTGATTAAATGGAAAAAAGAATAGACTGTGGGTGAAAGAAAAGAAAAAAAGTTATATTTAAAATCCAATCAGTTCACTGCATGAAAGAATGAGACTGCACAATACTTACTGCAGATATTGGTTGGCAGTTACTAATTTTAATTATAGCCTTAAAAGGATACATATGTTATACATCACTGGAGGTGACTTTGTGTGGCAAGTTTAATGAACAATTAATGCGCAAATGCAACTCATTAAAAAAAATCACAGGAAATTTGAATACTAGATGAAGCTCATGACAAAGTAACACAAATAAATCAATACGGAAACTAAAAAGAACAGTAAATGCTGGAAATACTCAACAAGTTAGGCTGCATTTGTGGGGAAGAAACAGAGAAAATGTTTCAGGTCAAAGCGCTTTGTCGGAACTGGGAAGGAGAGAAAATAAAATTGTTAAGCAGGGAGTGGGAGGGTGGGAGGGGAATGTCTTTGACAGGATAAACCCCCACCTGTGGAGTATTTCCAGCATTTTCCATCTTTTATTTCAGACTTCCGGCATCTGTTTTTTTTTAATCTTCACCTAATGTGGAACGTTCTCCTTGTTACAAATTGTGGTCATTTGTGCATGAGCAATGATGTGCTTTAATTCATATGTTTGTTCCACGGCAAAATCTGATCAGCTGCTAATTTAACAGCTCTCAAAGTAAGGTGAATTGATGCAAGGAACTGTATTTGTTGAAATCTTGAGCAAAACACAAAGTGTTGGAGTAACTCAGCGGGTCAGGCAGCACCTGTGGGGAGAATTGACACACGGAGTTTTGGGCTGAGACCCTTCTTCAGACTGATTCCTGCATTTGTCTGAAGAAGAGTCCCAACCTAACATCACCAATCCATTTCCCCCAGAGATAGACACAAAGTGTTTTTATCCATCAATTCAAAACACAAAGTGTTGGAATAACTCAGCGGGTCAGGCAGCATCTGGAGAAAAATGATGGGTAACATTTCAGGTTGGAAACCTTCCTCAGACCCTTCAGAGATGCTACCTGACCCGCTGAGTTACTCCAGCACTTTGTGTTTTGAATTGATGGATAAAAGCAACTGCTTAACAAATCATAATCATATCATCATCATATCATATATATACAGCGCGGAAACAGGCCTTTTCGGCCCACCAAGTCCGCGCCGCCCAGCGATCCCCGTACATTAACACTATCCTACACCCACTAGGGACAATTTTTACATTTACCCAGCCAATTAACCTACAAACCTGTACGTCTTTGGAGTGTGGGAGGAAACCGAAGATCTCGGAGAATAATGATCTACTTTGGTCGATATAAACCGATAACTATAAAGTAGTCAATCACAGCACAATCATGGATGTTTATCCACTTAAGTGGCCTGTTCCGGTTTTCTTATATCCCTTAATCTCTTTGGCATTGAGAAATACATCTATATCCTTCTTGAACATATTTAGGACTTGGCCTTCACTGGACCCTATGGCACAGAATTCCATGGGTTCACCACTCTGGCTGAAGAAACTTCCTTTGATTTTGCTTCGAAATGTGATACCCAATATCATGAGGGGGAGATCTGGTTCTGAACTCTCCGGCCTTGGGGAATATCCTCCCCGTGTCCAGTCCCATTTGAATTGTGTTTGTTTTTAAGTACTCCAGTAAACATAGGTCTAAGCACCCCATCTCAATGGATTCAATAATACTTTATTGTCACATGTACCTATCTACAGTGAAATTCTTTGTTTTGCATGCAATATACAAAGTATGCAAAGAGTCACCAGGCATAGGGTGCCGACAAAGTTACAAAAGTATTCAATATAGTCCCAATGGTCCCGCTTCATTCTCGACGGCCCTTTCCCCACCAGGTCCCTCTGTTTTCAGCACCTCTCCCCTGCCACCCAATGTCAGATCCCTTTCTGACCCCACCAAACACCTCCCCTGTTATGTCAGCCATGCCATCCTGAGAGTCAGTCCGGTAAATTGCACTTGCAATCCCTCCACGGTAAGAACATCTTTCCTCAGAAAAGGAGATCCAAACTACACCAGGAAACTGCAAATGGGTTGTCGACCAAAACCCAGGCATTGTTGCAGCAAGGCATCTCTGCACCTGTACTTAAGTTATCTTGCAGCCAAGGCAATTTCTAACGAGTGCATCAAGAATACATAAGAGACCAGTTACTTTGATTAATTATGGGTGTCAGAGGTTATGGGGAGAAGGCAGGAGAATGGAATTAGGAGGGAGAGATAGATCAGCCATGATTGAATGGCAGAGTAGACTTGAAAGGAATAGAATTAGGCCATTTGGCCTATCACTTATGACCTTATGAGGCCAGAAGGAGGCAACAAGGTAGAGGAAGAATTTTGAAGCTGGGAAAAGAGATCCATCATCCTGCATAAATATTCCTGGCAAACATAATGGAAGAAGAGCTCGACATTGTGCCCAACAATGAAATTCACTGAGCTATGGCAATGAAATAAAGGGTCTGTGGACAAAGATCTTTCGGAGTCGAAGGAGGGGAATAGTGAAAACACAGCAATGGGTCAGGTAGGAAGGAAGAACAGGGCGAGAAGGAAGTGAAGAAGAAGAGAGTAGTTGAAAATAGCAATCTTCGGTACATAAATTTTGTTAGTGCAATTCACAACCATGTACTAATTTTCCGTTAAAGCTCTGAATGAGGTGAAGGACAAAATGGATGAATGGGTGGG
Source organism: Rhinoraja longicauda (assembly GCF_053455715.1). Classification (NCBI taxonomy): domain Eukaryota; kingdom Metazoa; phylum Chordata; class Chondrichthyes; order Rajiformes; family Arhynchobatidae; genus Rhinoraja; species Rhinoraja longicauda. Next base: position 46,337,954 of record NC_135964.1, on the reverse strand, counting down.
GACAGCTAGGGGCACAGTCAACACTCCACGCACCACACGGCAACTAATGTCAATGTTAGAATGTCAGGAATATAGTGACTAAGGAAAACAGATTATCGATAACCTTCAGATTGTTCAAAGCATGAAAAGTAGAATTTCCTATTCACTCCTGGCCTGATAGCTTGTTGATACACAAGTTACTTTAACATTTTCTGCTATTTATTTTTCACCTCAGGGATTCAATGTTAGCATGGACTTTTGCCAAGATGTGGGAGTGAGGGTGGTGCAAAATGGGACACAACATGCAAGAGCATGCAGGGACAAGAAATGTATTGGATGAATGAGCCTACTCGTACCTGTCTGGATATCTTGTTGAATTGTCAATTTCTGCACACAACTATAAATCCCAAGAAGGAACAAGTAAAATTAGAGAAATTTAGTTAGGGTAGTGGAAGAAATGAATGCTATCCTTTGAGTTAAATCAGTTTAATTAAAACAGCAATGAAGCAGGGCACTGAACTGGCAAAGTGGGTAGCAGCAAAAATCTGCTGAGTTGTAACATTGGTATTTGGAAATACACACTGTACAATGTCCCATTATGCTGTTGCAGAGGCTGAATCAATCACATACCTATAGCCTGCATTCTCGAATGGTAGCCTTCTTCACTTTTTGCTCCATATCAACTCTGCCTTCCCTTTAGAGCAATTCACAAACTGTATTTTTATTAACATTTCCAAAGCTAAAAGAGGGAATTTAGCATTGCACAATTTAAGCAAGACTGTTCACCAATATTATTCTATATCACACTTGACAAATGTATCCATTAATAATTAATATACAAATTAACTACATACTCACACTTATAATGTTATATTTTAGTACACTTTGCATGCTATGTAGAAACAAGGAACTGCAGATGCCAGTTTACAAAAAAAAGACAAAGTGCTAGAGATACAAGATACAAATAATTTATTAGCCAAGTATGTAAGAACATACAAGGAATATGATTTGCCATACAGTCATACCAAAAAAGTAGCAAGACACACAACTACATAAAAATTAACATAAACATCCACCACAGCGCACTGTGATGGAAGGCAATAACATATTATCTTCTTCCCTCCTTTTCTCCTGTGGTCGGGGCAGTTGAACCATCCGCAGTCGGGGCGATCGAAGCTCCCGCAGCTGGCGATCGGAGTTCCTGCAATCGGGGCGGTTGGAGCTCCCGCAGTCGATTCCCAGCAAGAGTCCACCAGCTCCTCGATGTTAGGCCGCAGCGAAGACGGAGATACGATACGGAAAAAGTCTCATCTCCGTCGAGGAAAGATATAAAATGTTTCCCCCACCCCGCACATAATGTAAACTAAAGATACACTAAAACATACATTAACAACAAACTAAAAACAACTAAAGAAGAAAAGGACAAGACAGACCGTTAATGAGGCTGCCATCATGCCTGTAACTCTGCGGGTCAGGCAGCATCCCTGAAATACATCGATAGGTGACGTTTAGAGTTGGGACTCTACTATAAATCAATGTATAAATTAGTCTGAAGAAGGGTCCCAATCTGAAATGTCACAGGATGTTGCTGTTCTCGATCACCTGGCACCGTTAGCAACACAGTCCAAGGCTGGGGCTCTCTCCACCAAAAGGGTGCCCAACACCATCCTTTTGGGCATTTCTTATCAGAGCAGACCGCGCCACTGCCCCTTCCCCGAGCCAATCATAAGCCCCCCCTTGAGTGCATCGTTTCTGTGCTACTCTGACCCACTGAGTTACTCCAGCACTGTGTCTTTGATTTTCTCTGCACTCAAGGCCAGGAAGAACCCTCCCTGTGCAACAAACATGACAGGCATGGAGGAAGAAAATGGAGAAATTGCAGACTTCAGTCAGTCCCAAAGTCAAAGTTTATGTTCAGCAAGAAAATGGGTAGAAGGGGAAGTGTTATTAGTACCATATCCCGTGTCCTTTTGCACCATGCTGAGATGCATGCATGTTTTTAATCTGCTTTTCATTATTATATGGTTTCGCTGACAGTTAATGTGCATGAAACACACCGCTTCGGTTTCAGCTGATAGGAATGAAGATAATTTTATACAAAAAATATATTGAGAGGAATAGATTTGGGTAAACGCAAAGTTATTTGCCCAGAGATGGGAATCGAGAACCAGGGTGCATAGGTTTAAGGTGAGGGGGGGAAGGGGGAAAGATTTAATAGGAACCCGATGGGTAACTTTTTTTTTAACCAAAAGGGTGGAAGTTGTATGGAATGAGCTGCTAGAGGAGATAGTTGAGGCAGGTAGAATCACAACATTTAAGAATCATATGGACAAGTACATGGATAGGATAGGTTTAGAAGGATATAGGCCAAATGCAGGCAGGTGTTACTGGTGTAGATGGTGCAGATGGTGCATGTTGGTCGGCATGGGCAGGTTGGGCCGAAGGGCCTGTTTCCACACTGTATGACTCTTTTATGGTACCTATTCACTGCTGCTGGTTTAACAGCCATCTGTAAATGATGGATGGTAATTTCCACACAAAACATCAGGTATATAAATATAATAATATTGTGAATGGATGCTGATTGACTTAACAGCTGCCTGATATCAAATATAATCCAGGTCAGTGCTCGGTGATTTTTTATTTCTTCTTACCTTACACATGATGGGAGAAATCTCAGAATTTTTCTGCACTTTATGGTGTAATATGCTTTCAACAGAACGAGCAACTGCATATGCATATTTAGCATTTGCTGATCATTTGGGAATCCTCTTGCTGATCCCATGATAGACCTTAAGGTTTTGTAATTTACAAGGTGCTCCATATTGATGGACAACACACATTTTAATGATGGCACTCAGTTAATACAAGTGTACTGCAGCACCATTTGTACGCTGCCTGTTCTTAGTCTCTTTCACTGTGGCTGAGCAGATATTAAACACTGTAATTTCTCGGATTAGAGGAGAAAAAAATTACAAGAGTGTCAGCGACCAAGGCTTGGTCTTTAACCAACTGGAAGGTAAAGTGTATTGATTGCAGGATGCTAAATCATTATGATAGAATCAACGGACTGGACAGGGAGGTAGAGGAGTGCCAAATGGAATTCAAACCAGAGAATTCATGATAATTAATTTATGGAGGGAAGCCAAGGTAGAGGAATACTTGATAAATAGTAGCGTAGGATGACAGAGAACAGAAACAAACCCATTTGCCCACCATATCCATGACATTTAGAGAACCTATCCTATTTTACAGTACTTGGTCAGTAGCCTGCATAGAATAGTGAAAAGCTTGGATAAAGTGGATGTGGAGAGGTGGTTTCCACTGGTGGGAGAGTTTAGGACTAGAGGTCATAGCCTCAGAATTAAAGGATGTTCTTTTCGGAAGGAGATGAGAAATTTCTTTAGTCAGAGGGTGGTGAATCTGTGGAATTTGTTGCCACAGAAGGATGTGGAGGCCAAGTCACTGGATATCTTTGAGGCAAAGATAGATTCTTGATTAGTACAGTTATAGGGCGGTCACGGTGGGGCAGCAGTAGAGTTGCTGCCTTACAGCGAATGCAGCGCCGGAGACCCAGGTTCGATCCTGACTACAGGTGCTGTTTGTACGGAGTTTGTACGTTTTCCCCGTGGGTTTTCTCCGAGATCGTCGGTTTCCTCCCACACTCCAAAGACGTACAGGTTTGTAGGTTAATTGGCTTGATAAATGTAAACATTGTCCCTAGTGGGTGTAGGATAGTGTTAATGTGCGGGGATCGCTGGTCGGCACGGACCCAGTGGGCCGGGTGGCCTGTTTCCACGCTGCATCTCTAAACTAAAAAAGGTGTCTTAGGTTATGGGGAGAAGGCAGGAGAATGGGGTTATGAGGGAGAGATAGATCAGCCATGATTGAATGGCGGAGTAGGCTTGCTCCTCCTATTCACATACAGAGCCCTAAACGGGCTTACCCTCCCCTATATCAATAATCTTCTAACCCACCACTCTATCTCCAGGTCCCTCAGGTCGGCCAACTTGGGGCTACTGACTATCCCGCGGTCTAGGCTTAAGCTCAGGGGTGACCACGCTTTTGCGGTTGCAGCTCCTAGACTGTGGAACAGCATCCCTCTCCCCATCAGAACTGCCCCCTCCATCGACTCCTTTAAGTCCAGGCTCAAAACCTATTTCTACTCCCTGGCATTTGAGGTCCTCTGAGGGGGCACTGTGAACTGTTTATGTATGTGCTGTTATGTTTGTGTGCCATTGTATGTTCGTTCTTAGTACCTGAACTGATGTATAGCACTTTGGTCAACGTGGGTTGTTTTTAAATGTGCTATACAAATAAAATTGACTTGACTTGATGGGCCGAATGGCCTAATTCTACTCCTATCCCTTATGACCTACAATACCTAGGAAATTTAAGCACTTGTTCAGGTGCATTTTGAGGAAGAGAGGTGCCTTTGAATCCACATCCACACATCCCTGAAGGAAAGACAAGAGGTGGACAGGATCCTTTCTTTATTGGCCAAAGACTAGAATACAAGAGCATGGAAGTCATGTCAAAACACAGTTAGGCCATAGCATAAAAGTATTTGAGGCCGTTGACCTGATAAATGTTAACTATGAGAAACGGTTGACTAAATTGGGATAACTTTCTTGGGAACTCAAGAAGCGAAGGAGCCATTTAAGTCTACAAATTTGTAAGATGCTGGATATGGCAGGTCTGTCAAACATTCATTTGTAGATTCCATTAACTTGGAAGCATACACATACGGCAATTGATAGAATTTCCAGGGAGTTGTGAATAAAAACATAATCAGGAGGGCTTTCGGGATGTAGGCTTCATTGCCTGGAAAGCCAGCAGGTTAAGTTACCTTCAAACATATTTGGAAAGTATTGCATCGGCAATTGATGTGATGCAACCTGTCAAATTAAAGACCAGAAGATTGGAGATCAGATTAGGCGAGATGGCTCTTTGATGATTTGGGCTGAATGGTGTTATGTATTTTTAAAATAATTCTACACAATCATTAGAAATAGGACATCTGCGTTTCCAATTATTCATTTTTACCACTCAGTAGACGCAAGTACAATGATAAAGCAAGGCCAACTGTGATTTTAAGTTCTACGACTGGTATTAGCTGGGTCAATATGCAAAGAAAAGCAGCTTGCTCAGCACATCACTTCATTGATGCAAGTGTGGAAAACCCCTGCAAGTAAATTGGTGCAGAATCCATCTAGAAAGGATACAAATATTACTGAATAATCAAGGACAGTACCCAATGTATGGCTCCTTCCTGAATTGCACATCAACCTGCATATGGTTCCCAGAGCACATGCAATATGTAAATGCCCTGGATGACAACTCTTCATTCACAAATGCCATTGCAGTGCAGGTTCCACTGATAAAACCTTGCCAAATGCAAAAAGGAAATAACCCCTTTAAAATTTTTTTTTTAACTATGTCTTCAGTAGAATATTAGCACCATATTTCAATTCTGATATGGACTCTATCCATGCAGGTCTATAAATTATATCTAATGTCTTCACAGTAAAGACAAAAAACAGTGGAATAAGGAGCCAGAAAATCTTTATTGACCGATATTACAGGCACTGGATAACCAGTGAACAGAACAGATCTGTTTTCTGTTTTTACATAAAGTTATGCTCATATTTTTGCTGCAGGAAAGAAGAGCTATTTTGCATTAAAAGATTTTTCCTGCTTCATTGCCTTGCACTCTGAGGAGCAGCCTTGATGTTGCTGAAGACACACCTGCTGGCCACTGAAAGGTACCAAAAGGCCCCTGATCAGAAGTCCCCTGTGTTACATAACTTCACCAAGGAGAAATTACAAAAGATCATGAACTAATTACTTCAGGAAAAATACTAAACTGATAACATTTTGATGTGAAGTATTACATGGTCCAAGTCCATTGCATTACACCATCGTGCAGCCAATGTTTGTTGATCTATGTGGAGTACTGCACAGAGGCAATAGAGTCCAAGGGGACATTACTGTGCCCTTGGACATTCTAGGCATCCTGGACATCTGCACCATATTATATGCAAACTCCACAAGTGCAGACGAGATATTATCTCAAGGTTGAATTCAAGGGCGGGAAAAACTGCAGTAGTCAGAGTATAAAACAATTGCACCAAGGGTATCTAACATGGGGTAATAAATAGTCTCCTTCCTTTCAAACAATTGTCACTTAAGCACACCAATATTTGAGAGTAACCAGGGATAGAATGCATTCAATATCAATGGATTAATTCAATACACTGCATTTAGCTCCAAAACAACACAATATATTAAAAGACATAAAACATGCAAGAAATTCTATTTGGTTAAGAAGAAAAAAGAAGTTTCAAGACATTAACTATTGTTCTGTTGTCATGCTTACTAAACTCTAAAGATTAATATTTACATCAATATTTCCTAGAAGTCAGATTTATAGCTAGGTTAAACAGTGACCATCTTTCTTGTTGCTGTATATGAAGATTTAAAAAGTCATGTCACATATATTACAAAATATAACTGAACAAACTAATTTCTTTTTTAAACCCAACACCCTACATAAACGTCTTAGACATCAAGAATGATTAATTCCCTAAAGATTCTCGACCGATCTAGCAATTATGCCTTTGTACATCAGAAGCCTTCTCAGTATGGGAGTTGTTATCGATAACAGCCTAATTCTTATCTGGGTGCAATATCAAAGGACCTATTCTGGAGCAGGTTGGAATACAGGGATCTCATCCAATCATTCTGTGATTCTGTGAATTACAGAAGCAAATCGGTGGGGGTGTTCAACCACACATACTATCGAGCAATAAAATCAGAAATAGCATTGACAGAAGCCTGGGGACAAGAGCTTTACCATTATCTTCAACTAGAAGGCAGCATAGTGGAAAAACAGCAGTTCTAGTTTCCAGTAATCTGGAATGCCTAGCCTACCCACTAACACGTACATGAGAAATACTGCAGAAGAAAATCTGTACTCAGGTTTTTGCCAGATACAACTGCCTCTGGTCAGCTATAGAATTGAAAAAACTTTGAAAAGGAACTTTTGACTTTTATTAAATAATTATCTTATAACAATATTCTCTTTCTAACATCTTGCAATGGTCTCATTTGTCGGTAACTCCTTGTCGCTGCTTTATGCGTTTTCAAAAACATCTATTCAAGTGGATCAGTACGTTGAGTGCAAGTTCTGCATTGGTTCAAGATGGCTCCTCCACCATGTTCTCAAGGGCAATTGGGGGATGGCAGTAAACAATGCCAAGCTAGCTGATTATGCAAAGAAAAACACTGCACCCATTTATAACACTTTTATAGAATGTCACCATAGTGAAAACTCCAAGTTTCTCATTTCCTTTCAAAAAATATCTTCCCCCTCTCTGCTAAAGGTTCATGAACATGCATGGGCCCTCCTAATGTTCATGCATAAGCAAAGATGTTGATTTCAAGTGGGCTATTTTTACCATGGAAGCTATTTCTGTCTAATGCATCATCTTATCAATGCATTAAACTGTCAGAAGCGTGAACACTAGTCAACTCTACACAATACTAGTAACAATATGGTAACTCACTGCTGATGTGATTAAGATAGTTCATGCACTTCATTGAAAACCCAAGTTTATATATTATGCTATATTTCCCAACTTTGCTGAACGGGAAACAATGCAAATAAAACGCTGGAAGCTCCTGCAAAAAAAGTTAGAAAATATATATTTTTTGTCTTAAAAGTTCAATAGGTGACCTGCATGTTGATAAATATTTACCATATTGGCCTGGGTGAAATATCATTGAACCAATTAAAGATCTGGCAGATTTGAGAGTGAATTTTTCCCATTTCCAACCTTCCCCCCTCTTCAAGGAGTTGACTCTCACAAAAGCACACAGCTGTGACACTAATGTTACACGTATTTTGAAAATGGCAATTTAATAGCAATAGACTTATTGCTCACCAATGGTCCCTTCATGACTGCTTTCCTGTAAAAAAAATACATGGGATGGGTAAAATGGAAAGATAGTTGGAGCACATAAATGTTGTAATTCTTCAATGGTGATGTCCAGTAAACAAATGTCACCGTAAATAAATAAATAAATCTCCTCTTAATAAAACTAAAATAACTTATTTCAAAGTCTTGAGTTCATATTCCCTTGGGATCAAAGACACAATTGATGCATTAGTGTACAAGCAAGGGATCTCAGAAGACTGGTATTTGTTGTTCAGTTGACCTTTATGTCTCTAAAGTGTATAATGTAGCACGCCGCCACAATAATGTCTTTTACCATTTCACTCTTCACAATCCCCACCGGCCTCTAACATAAAATACGTTAAGCCTTCCTTTCAGTTCAGTTCAATTATTTTTCTTCCTGTAGGCGTTTATTTTGTACAAAACTACAATGCAAATAATAAATTGGCAAACATACCAAATTGCAATTAGTGCGAAACAGTGATCAAACCAAATAGACAATCGCTGTTTCTTCACAAGACCAAGAAACGCAAAAACAAAAACTCAAACAGGCAGAAAACAACAACAATCCAGGTTGTCATTACATCCTATACAATTCATACCTTCCCAGGCTTTAAAAATAAGACACTGAGATCATCACATATTTTTAAAAGTCCTGTGAATTTCAAAACCAACAAAATGCAGCAATTCTATTAGATCACGTTCCAAACTCTGATTATTGGGTTCTTCTTCACATCCCTCTTTGAAATTTTTTTTTTTTTTAATTGCCATGCAAAATTATGTTGCGACAAATGTAAAAAAGAGCTGAACATAAGAGTGATTTTTCAAAGTAATGAATGTAATAATGTAAGACTATTCCCCAGCGTTAGGCTTTAGTTGAATGGCTGCAATGCCACAGCAACGACTTTGTTGCAGACTAAGAGCCAGCAGGTAATTCCAACTCCACCTGGAGGTAAAACAGAACAGGCGATAAGTCTAATGCAAATGTAATACAGAGCACCAATTAACAAGCATAGCCACATACATCAAATCTGGTCTGCAGAAATGAAACATGGCCAAAATAAACAAGAAAACTAAACTAATAATCTTCCCTTCCGATTACAAGAATGGGTGTATAATGACAAACAGGAGACAGCAAGGTACAATCAGTCAACTGATACAAAGGTGAGTCAAATAGTTATCTAACTGGAACTTAAATGCACATGACTGATTAAATAGTTATAGAATAGTAATGTTGGTATTGCTGGAATTATGATGACAAAATAATACGATGGTTGAATAAAGGCATAATCATAGTAGATAGATCTATGTAAAAATAGAGATGTTTTCCATAACTATTTTTTTGAAGTGGGACGGTTGTGATTTTCCGAATATAGCATAATGCATTGTAGTTGGGAAGGGTGACTGAAAATCTGTGACCAGGATTGGTGCTAAAAATATATATATTATTGATTTGAAGGAAAATGTGTAAGCAGATGACACAAAAATTGGTGGAGTTGTAGATAGTGAGGAAGGTTGTCAAAGGATAGAGCAGATGGAAATCTCGGCAGAGAAATGGCAGATGGAGTTTAATCTGGACAAGTGTAAGATGTATTAGAGGGACAAATGCAAGAAGAAAATATACAATAAATGGCAGGAGGATTGATATACAAAGGAATCTTGAGTACAAGTACTTAGGCTCCTCGAAAGTGGCAACACAAGGTAGATAGTGGTCAAGAAGATGCACAGCATACTTGCCTCCTCATTTGGGGCACTGAACATAAAAATTGGCAAGTCATGCTGCAGCTGTACAGAACTTTGGTTAGGTCACTGTGTTGGACTACTGTGTGTAGTTCTGTTTGCTATACGATAGGATGGATGTGGAGGCTTAGGAGAGGGTGCAGAAAAGGTTCTGCCGAATGTTACCTCCATTGAATAGTACCGGCCATAAGCAGAGGTTGGCGCAAATTTGGATTGTTTTCTCTCGAGCATCAGGGGCTGAAGGGCAACTTGATAGAGGTGAATAAAATTATGAGATATGGTAGATAGCCAGAGTCTTTTTCCCAAGATGGATCGGAAAAATACTAGAAGGCATTGGTTTAAGGTGGGAGGGAGCAAGTTCAAAGGAGATTTGTAGGAAATACTTTTTTGTATACAGAGAGTGACAGGGGCCAAGAACATGTTTACAGAAAAAGTTGTGGAAGCTGATATGATAGCAACATTTAAGAGGCTGTCTAAGAGACAGACACACAAACAGGCAAGGAAAAGTGGTATATGGACCATATGCAGGCAGGTGGGATTAGTTAGATTGGATAGTGGGCCAAAAGGGACTATTCCTGTCGTGGACTATTCCTCTAGTGTAATGGTTGATTCATTTGTGTGTGTATCATAATTAACAGATTAACTATGTTTTTTAAATTTAAAATCTGGGGTGCTGCCTGTAAAAAAAGTATTTGTCTGTAGGAGTTAACAAATGGCAAATTTCTGCTGAACCTGCACCAATTTTTCATTTAATAGCCAGGTATCTCATCTACAGAAAATCTCTCCATATGCAAAGGTACAAAGGAGGAGTGTAATTATTAGATAAGCTGTGCAGGACTGCAGTTTAGCTATGTCCCATTTACTGAAGAAGAACCAGCATTGGTTAAGTTGTCATCAGGGACCAAGACAGTATATAATACCAATTGAACTACTCCTTCTGCGATTCATTTGTCTTTAGCTTACAGCGGGAATTATTTTTTCACTGTAAGGCTTTGAAAAACAGTGCCTTCTAAATGAAAATTGTGACAAAATTGAAGAAATCAAACTTAACTTGTTTGTCCTGGTTCTGTACATTTTATGAAAACTCAATGTCTCAATTGCCAATTTGAATAAAAAGTGCAATAGTAATGCTACTCAATAGAAATCAATGTTTTAAAAATCATTATTAAATAAATCAATGCATAATTCATACAGCACCTGCCACTCCAGTTGGGAAAGCCACCATCCGCTCCAAGGGTGCAATCCATTTCTGAGGGAGCACTGTAACTGGTTCAGAATAATATTTCCATATCAGGGAAATCATAAAGGCTGCCTGAAAAATAAAGAATATAACCATTTGCATAATGGGAATTCTGACACAGAATAACAACATCAACATCCATAGATTGCTTCACTCTTGACACTTGGTATCATTTCCTTCCACAGCCAAACCTTGAAACAGAGATGAGATGATTCATCCACATCTCCCAAGATAAAGTAAAAAACCTTTACCCATGTTCATTACTCCTGACTGACAGTACGCCACTCTCAACAATATAACGAGGGGGTGGCACAATGGCGCAGCAGTAGATTTGCTGCCTTACAATGCCAGAGATCTGGGTTCAATCCTGACTACGGGTGCCGTCTGTATGGAGTTTGTACATCCTCCCTATGACCATGTGGGTTTTCTCCCAGTGGTCTGGTTTCCTCCCATTCTCCAAAGATGTACAGGTTTGTAGGTTATTTGGTTTCATTAAAAATTGTAAATTGCCCCTAGTGTGAATGATGGTGCTAGTGTACAGGGTGAAGAAGCTCTTCTTCAGTCTGAAGAAGGGTCTCGATCCGAAACGTCACCCATTCCTTCTCTCCTGAGATGCTGCCTGACCTGCTGAGTTACTCCAGCATTTTGTGAATAAATACCTAGTGTACAGGGTGATTGCTGGCTGGCGCGGACTCGGTAGGCTGAAGGGCCTGTTACCGCGTTGTCTCTGAAATGAAGCCTAAAGACACTAATTGTGTGACACTGCAAAACAATTACAACATCCTTTAACATTGTGCACTTGCACCTCAATTTTAGTCGAGATACAGCGTGGAAACAGACCTTTCAGTTCACTGGGTCCACACCGACCAGCAATCACCCAAACACTAGTTCTATCTTACAGACTAGGGACAATTTACAGAAGCCAATTAACGTACAAACCTGCATATCTTTGGAACGTGAGAGGAAACCAGAGCACCCACAAGGTCACAGGGAGAAAGTAGAAACTCCATACAGACAGCACCCATAGTCACGATCGAACCAGGGTCTCTTGCGCTGTAAGGCAGCAACTCTACTGTGTCGCCTCAAAACAAAACATTTTTAGACTTGCATTTGATTTTGTACTACCAATGGCCATTCCCAAACTGGAGAATTCCTTCAGCTTGATACAGCATCACTTAGCCACTAAGCAACGGCATGTTTTGTGATTGAAGGCACGGAATATGATACTCTCTAACATTTATGATATTGAAACTGATTTATGATAGTAACAGAAGAAGTGGGTAGAGGGACAGAAGTTGTTACTAAAGCATTTGTAATTCTTGTCAAAAGCGGAGCACAGGATTTCCAAAATTTCAAGACAGACATGATTTGTAATCCACTAGAAATTTGAATGTTCCTATTTTATACTGGTGCACATTACATCTGTTCTAATATTCTTATTTATCAATCCCAATTTCCACTCATTGCCATTTCAGCTTCTGCTCTCAACTAAGATTTTCCACCCACTGACCTGCTATGTTATCTTCTCAAAGCACAGCACTGATTTTCCCTAACTCTTGTCTTGAATGCTCATACTTTGCCACAACGTAGGCACATAATTCAGCATATTCTCCAATGGTCCCAACTTAGTTGCATGTCTTCCAACTTTTTGCCAGCAGTATTGATGCTTTGTGCGATGGTCTTGCAATGCCTCAACAAGGCAACAGTCTAGATCCTGGACTTTGCAGGACTGTTAGCTCAGGCTGCATATAGAGACCATTTAAAGAAAGTGTAGACTGTTTAAGTTTTGGCAAATAAACAACTTATTTAAGGAGGCTCATTGTGAAAAGAAATTGGGATTGAGAAACATAGCTAAAATAGGTGAAATATACATTGACTCTAAATATGAAGGTAAGATTCAATTAATAGGAATACTATGGCAAATTCATTCTTTAGATATTGATGCTTTGTACAACGGTCTTACATTTCCTCAACAAGGTCAGTCTAGACTCTAGACTTTGCAAGACTGTTAGCCAAGGCTGCATATAGAGACCATTGAAAGAAAGTGTAGGCAGTTTAAGTTTTTGGCTAACATCTTAGTCATTTAAGGAGGCTTGTTTTGAAAAGAAATTGGGATTGAAATACATAGCTAAAATAGCTGAATTATACATTGACACAGAATACGATTCAATTAGTAGGAATGCAACGGCCAATTCATTCTTTAGATAAGCAACTTACAAAGACTGTAACTTTAAAATTAAGAAAACGTACTAACCTGAACAATATAAAAGACAATATTCACCACCCACTTGATCTTGGCTAACTGTGCTGTTCTTGTTTTGACTGGAAGAAGAAAAGACGCTGCTTAGTGGATTAACAGAACAGAGGATATTGCAACATTGACGTTCCGAGTGCAATCCAGAAGTTGAATTTTTCAAAATCAAATAATAAGAGGTAAGGATAATTCTACAGTGGCTTGAGGCATAAAAGCTTTCTAACACAAATGTTAACTGAAAGTAATGCTGTTACTTGAGAGTTTGTAAATGTTCGTCATAAATTATGGTGATTCACAGAACGCTCGAATGTTTTTATGACTTAACCATCGCCAGATAATGAAAAAGAATAGATTCCACCCAGCACAGAAAGTGAAAGCAGTTAAAGTACAATAATCTTGCTCTGCTCAAACACGTTATCTAGTTAAAATCTTATTACATTGGCAAATTATTTGCCATAACTATAAAATCAACTAAACAATATTTTCTGTCAATTAGTTGCATAACTCATTTAATACCTCAACTACTTAATTATGACATCTCAACATAGGGAAGATTTGAGTCAGGGACAAATCAACAAGTGCAACGAATGTGAAGTGACCGAATCAGCCTTGGCCAATTTGCACAAGAGGTGGGACATGGAGTTGGTAACGTTCTATTGATAAACACAAAGTGCTGGAGTAACTCAGCGGTCAGGGTGTATCTCTATAGAAGAAAGGATGGGTGCAAGAGCATTATGCAAGAGTTCATAAGTTCCAGGCGCAGAACTAAGCAATTTGGCTCATCAAGTCTACTCCGCCATTCAATTATGACCGATCTATCTTTCCCTCTCAACCCCATTCTTCTGCCTTCTCCCCATAACCCCTGACACCCTTACTAATCAAGAAGAGCAATGCCCTCGATGACCCAAAGGTGTAGACATTGGGAGAGAAGGATTAGCCTTGCCTATGATGACTTTCAGTTTTCTGGCAAGTTGGTCAGAGTACCTACATCTTTTGATGCCCTTCTCTTTCAAAAGCAACTGTGCTACTTTATTCCCCCATTGTCCACAGCAACCTTTGAAAAAAAATTAAATACCATGAGTTTTCAGTTTATCAGTCATTTTGTTGATCTTGCGCTCCAGACGTGCGTATCGAGCAAATTCATCCATCATGCTAATTGTTGCCAACTCCTGCTTCATATTTCCAATTTCAATTCTCATTTGGAGCTCAGTTTCTCCATCTTTCTGAAGAAATTTAGCAATCTGAAAAAAGGTAAGTATTTGTTGGAGAAAGATAGTAAATTTATAAGATGTGCTGAAAATTTATACTATTATAACCTCTGTGCATTTTAATATATATATATTTTTAAAGTTCTCAAGTATACATCTATCACCAAAGGGGCAGTTCAGTGGCGTAGCTGGTAGAGCTGCTGCCTAACAGGCCCAAGAGAGAGATGTTACTTGGTAAACTGGGAAATTTGACTGCCTATGTCAAACAAGAAGTCACAAGCCTGGGGGTAATAATTGACAATGATCTTAATTTTAAATCTCACATAAAGGTAACAAAGTGTGCTTTCTATTACCTCAGAAATATTGCTAAAGTACGGCCTTTCTTAACTCAACATGACTGTAAAAAACTCATACATGCTTTCATATCAAGCAGACTTGATTACTGTAATGCCTTCAAAATCCGCCAACAAGTTACAGCTCATTCAAAATGCCGCAGCCCGGCTTTTAACAAACACCAAGAAAAGGGAACATGTCACCCCAGTATTATACTCCCTCCACTGACTCCCTGTGAGATTAAGGATAGACTACAAAGTCCTCCTTCTTGTCTACAAAGCCCTAAATGGCTTAGGAGCTGCATATCTTACAGTCCCTCCTTCCGTTAGCCCGTACTCGAGCGCTCAGGTCCGCTGACGCTGGCCTGTTAGCCACTCAACGCCGCAGCAATTAAAAAATTGGTAAAGCAGCCTTTTTCAACTACGCCCCCAAGCTGTGGAATACTCTACCCAGGGCAATGAGAGATGCCCACTCAGTTGACATTTTTAAACAGCAGTTAAAAACATATCTTTTTAATCAAGCTTTTAACTGATTTTACTTTGTTTGGCTTCTTATACTCTCAATTTTACATTTTATATTTTTACATAAATCTGTGCTTTGTATGCTATTAACTGTCAATGTCTTTACTGTTTAAAATTGTATTTTTGTTTGGACATGTGTTTGTTTTTGTGGAAAACACTTTGGGCTGCATTCAATTGCATGAAAAGTGCTATATAAATAAAGTTATTATTATTATCCAGGTTTGATCCTGACTTTGGGTGTGATCTGTATGAAGTTTGTACATTCTTCCTGTAGCTATGTGGGTTTCCTCTGGGCGCTCCGGTTTCCTCACACATCCAAACGATGTGGGTTTGTAGGTTAATGCTACGGTGGTTATGGGATATTTCAACATGCAGGTAGACTGGGAAAATCAGGTTGGAAATGGACCCCAGGAAAGAGAGTTTGTAGAGTGCCTTCGAGATGGATTCTTAGAACAGCTTGTACTGGAGCCTACCAGGGAGAAGGCAATTCTGGATTTAGTGTTGTGTAATGATCCTGATCTGATAAGGGGACTAGAGGTAAAAGAGCCATTAGGAGGCAGTGATCACAACATGATAAGTTTTACTCTGCAAATGGAAAGGCAGAAGGGAAAATCGGAAGTGTCAGTATTACAGTATAGCAAAGGGGATTACCGAGGCATGAGGCGGGAGTTGGCCAAAATTGACTGGAAGGAGGCCCTAGCAGTGAAGACGGTAGAACAGCAATGGCAGGTATTCCTGGGAATAATGCAGAGGTTGCAGGATCAATTTATCCCAAAGAGGCGGAAAGACTCTAAGGGGAGTAAGACACACCTGTGGCTGACAAGGGAAGTCAGGGACAGCATAAAAATTAAGGAGAGGAAGTATAACATAGCAAAGAAGAGTGGGAAGACAGAGGATTGGAACTCTTTTAAAGAGCAACAAAAGTTAACTAAAAAGGCAATACGGGGAGAAAATATGAGGTACGAGGGTAAACTAGCCAATAATATAAAGGAGGATAGCAAAAGTTTTTTTAGGTACGTGAAGAGGAAAAAAATAGTCAAGGCAAATGTGGGTCCCTTGAAGACAGAAGCAGGGGAATTTATTATGGGGAACAAAGAAATGGCAGACGAGTTAAACCGTTACTTTGGATCTGTCTTCACTGAGGAAGATACACACAATCTCCCAAATGTTCTAGGGGCCGGAGAACCTAGGGTGATGGAGGAACTGAAGGAAATCCACATTAGGCAGGAAATGGTTTTGGGTAGACTGATGGGACTGAAGTTGATAAATCCCCAGGGCCTGATGGTCTGCATCCCAGGGTACTTAAGGAGGTGGCTCTAGAAATAGTGGAAGCATTGGAGATCATTTTTCAATGTTCTATAGATTCAGGATCAGTTCCTGTGGATTGGAGGGTAGCAAATGTTATCCCACTTTTTAAGAAAGGAGGGAGAGAGAAAACGGGTAATTATAGACCAGTTAGTCTGACATCAGTGGTGGGGAAGATGCTGGAGTCAATTATAAAAGACGAAATTGCTGAGCATTTGGATAGCAGTAACAGGATCATTCCGAGTCAGCATGGATTTACGAAGGGGAAATCATGCTTGACAAATCTACTGGAATTTTTTGAGGATGTAACTAGGAAAATTGACAGGGGAGAGTCGGTGGATGTGGTGTACCTCGACTTTCAGAAAGCCTTCGACAAGGTCCCACATAGGAGATTAGTGGGCAAAATTAGAGCACATGGTATTGGGGGTAGGGTACTGACATGGATAGAAAATTGGTTGACAGACAGAAAGCAAAGAGTGGGGATAAATGGGTCCCTTTCGGAATGGCAGGCAGTGACCAGTGGGGTACCGCAAGGTTCGGTGCTGGGAACCCAGCTATTTACGATATACATTAATGATTTAGATGAAGGGATTAAAAGTGCCATTAGCAAATTTGCAGATGATACTAAGCTGGGGGGTAGTGTGAATTGTGAGGAAGATGCAATAAGGCTGCAGGGTGACTTGGACAGGTTGTGTGAGTGGGCGGATACATGGCAGATGCAGTTTAATGTAGATAAGTGTGAGGTTATTCACTTTGGAAGTAAGAATAGAAAGGCAGATTATTATCTGAATGGTGTCAAGTTAGGAGGAGGGGATGTTCAACGAGATCTGGGTGTCCTAGTGCATCAGTCACTGAAAGGAAGCATGCAGGTACAGCAGGCAGTGAAGAAAGCCAATGGAATGTTGGCCTTCATAACAAGAGGAGTTGAGTATAGGAGTAAAGAGGTCCTTCTACAGTTGTACCGGGCCCTGGTGAGACCGCACCTGGAGTACTGTGTGCAGTTTTGGTCTCCAAATTTGAGGAAGGATATTCTTGCTATTGAGGGCGTGCAGCGTAGGTTCACTAGGTTAATTCCCGGAATGGCGGGACTGTCGTATGTTGAAAGGCTGGAGCAATTAGGCTTGTATACACTGGAATTTAGGATGAGGGGGGATCTTATTGAAACATATAAGATAATTAGGGGATTGGACACATTAGAGGCAGGAAACATGTTCCCAATGTTGGGGGAGTCCAGAACAAGGGGCCACAGTTTAAGAATAAAGGGTAGGCCATTTAGAACGGAGATGAGGAAGAACTTTTTCAGTCAGAGAGTGGTGAAGGTGTGGAATTCTCTGCCTCAGAAGGCAGTGGAGGCCAGTTCGTTGGATGCTTTCAAGAGAGAGCTGGATAGAGCTCTTAAGGATAGCGGAGTGAGGGGGTATGGGGAGAAGGCAGGAACGGGGTACTGATTGAGAGTGATCAGTCATGATCGCATTGAATGGCGGTGCTGGCTCGAAGGCCTGAATGGCCTACTCCTGCACCTATTATCTATTGTCTATTGTCTATTAATTGGCCGCTGTAAATTACGCCTAGTATATAAGGAGTGGATGAGAAAGCGGGATAACTTAGAACCTATGTGAACGGGTGATCGATGGTTATTGTGGAATCGGTGAGCCGAAGGGCCTGTTTCCATGTTGCATCTATAAACTAAACGAACGACACAACGGGGCAGCTAGCAGAACCTTTGCCTCACATTGGCAGATATCTGGGTTCAAACCTGACCTGTTTGAAAGTGCAAATTCTTCCTGTGGGTTTTCTCCGGGTGCTTTGGCTTCCTCTCACATCCCAAACACGTGCAGATTGGTCACTGTAAAATGTCTCTTGTTTGTAGGCGAATGATAGAATTTAGGGGAGTTAATGACAATATGGGGAGCATTAATAATGGGATTAATGTAGGTTTAGTGTCAATGCATAGTTGATGGTCAGTGTGAATTCAGTGGGCCAAGGGACCTGTATCCACGCTGTCCCTCTCTCTATTAATGCGAAATAACCATAATATCCAGAGTATTGTTGTGGCTGCAACATTGCTGTAGGCATGAACCCTCTTGATAAATTCAGATTAGGAAATTATAAGCAGCTTAATTAGTGATTTGGAAGCAATCTGTAGTTTGAATGTCACTCCTCAAATGAGGCCTGAGCAACACAGTGACACAGCAGAATGCTGGTGTCTCTTAGGTTCAGAGACCAAGTTCAATCTTAATCTCTGGGGCTGCCTGTGTAGAGTTTGCATATTCCCCCTGCAAGTCTGAGAAATTCCCCAGGGTGATCTGGTTTGGTTTAATTTAGTTCAGTTCAGAGATAGAACTTGGAAATAGGCCCTCCAGCCCACGCGGACAAACACTAGTACACTAGTTCTATCCTACACACCAGTGACAATTTACAAAGGCCAATTAACCTACAAACCTGCATATGTTTGGAATGTGGGAGGAAACCGGAGCACCTGGGGAAAACCTGGGAAAAACACAGGGAGAACATGCAAACTGTGCACAGACAGCACCCGAGGTCAGGGTCAAGCTCGGGTCTGGTGCTGTGAAGCAGCAACTCTGCTGCTGTGCCATTCAAGATCCAAGAGATGTGCTGGTTAATGAATGGTAATTATATTTGCTGCTTTCCAGTCCACCAAGATCTAGTTGTTAAATTCTAATGAATTTTAGAAGATCAGAACCATTGTATCTAATGTCACAGATCCATGACTTTTGGAATCCCATGATGCAGATGTTCAGATCTGGGGATTCTCATTTGTCTGCTTCCTATTCTTCCTTTTGGGATATTAATTGCTTGAAGTTTATCTTTTGTTTGTGTTACTATAACTACTGTTTTTGATAAAGGTCACCCATATTATTGCATTTACTTCATTACAAACCCCCATCATTTCTTGACCACCATTTGTCCAAACGTTTGGGGCCAAGAGACAACCCCCAACAACAGTTCTGCCCCTTCTGTCTTATCAGAAAGAATAAATTATGATACCAGATATTTTTTAATTAACACTGCCTTTAAATCATACTTCAATTTCAGGGCCAGTGAAGTTCTGATAAAGGAGCTTCAACCTAAATGTTATTTCAGTTTCCCTTTCCACAGAGGCTGCTGGATCCGCTGAACATTTCCAACAATTTCCCTTTTTAAACCACATTTCTAGAATGGCTGAGTAAAGAAGAAAGTGTTGGAGGAACGCAGCGGGTCAGGTAGCGTTTGTGGAGGGAACCTTTCGGTTCGGGTCCCATCCAAATACAGAAGTGTTCAGTCTATGAAATGGCTGTTGGATCAAACTCTTTCATCTGTTTGTGCCTTTTATTTCCTTATCTTGTTAAACTCAGATATAAAGCTTTTAATGTTTACTTTTCAAACCACTTCCCCCTCACTTTGATCCTATAAATGGCCTTCCTATCATACTTGGTTCA
This sequence comes from Rhinoraja longicauda, assembly GCF_053455715.1. NCBI lineage: Eukaryota > Metazoa > Chordata > Chondrichthyes > Rajiformes > Arhynchobatidae > Rhinoraja > Rhinoraja longicauda. The sequence continues at coordinate 46,317,976 of NC_135964.1, read as the reverse complement.
TCATTGCCCATATCACTGGAATGCACTATTACCTTGACCTCCCTGTCCAAATTTTGCATGCTTGACAACTACACTTTGAACTATTTACTGTTTAATGTTTACTTTTCAAACCACTTCCCCCTCACTTTGATCCTATAAATGGCCTTCCTATCATACTTGGTTCATCATTGCCCATATCACTGGAATGCACTATTACCTTGACCTCCCTGTCCAAATTTTGCATGCTTGACAACTACACTTTGAACTATTCTGCTCAAAGATCTGTACTTCACACCATGACTCCTTAAAGTCCTCCCCATCTTTATGAGGTATTGGTTGGGGCAGATGGTTATTTGCCCAAACAATGGCACCATTATACTTACAACAGCTCTCCACCAGTAGTGCACAACCTTGTTTTGAGGGAGCATCATTTTGACAATACCAATGACTTCAGAGTACCACTCACATTAAACATACTTTAAACACCATGCTATTTTTAGTAGAATAAATGCTGGCATTTCTGTCATCATATATTAACAGAGTAGTTTCTGTCTACATAACAGTCAAATATATATCAGACAAGAATAGTTTCCCTTTTCCATGCCTGGAATGTCTCCTCCTTGTTTGGGCATTTGGTCACACAATCTGTCTGTCATCATTTTTAGTCTTTATCAGTCTGTGACAATCAATAATAACACAGGTCCGCTTGTCAGAAAACATCTCAAATATCAATTGCTTTAGAAGTGTATTTAAATCTCAACTCATAAAACAATGCCGGAATGGCGGGACTTTCATATGTTGAGAGACTGGAGCGGCTAGGCTTGTATACACTGGAATTTAGAAGGATGGGAGATCTTATCGAAACGTATACAATTATTAAGGGGTTGGACACGTTAGAGGCAGGAAACATGTTCCCAATGTTGGGGGAGTCCAGAACAAGGGGCCACAGTTTAAGAATAAGGGGTAGACCATTTAGAACTGAGATGAGGAAAAACTTTTTCAGTCAGAGAGTTGTGAATCTGTGGAATTCTCTGCCTCAGAAGGCAGTGGAGGCCAATTCTCTGAATGCATTCAAGAGAGCTGGATAGAGATCTTAAGGATAGCGGAGTCAGGGGGTATGGGTAGAAGGCAGGAACGGGGTACTGATTGAGAATGATCAGCCATGATCACATTGAATGGCGGTGCTGGCTCGTAGGGCCGAATGGCCTCCTCCTGCACCTATTGTCTATTGTCTATTGTCTATAATGCAAATTTAACCACCACCGTCCATGGCATTAATTAGCCATGCTGAAATGGCATACTTTGATAAGCAAAAAAACTGCAGACATTTGAAATCTGAATAAGGAGGATATGTCCTCAGGTCGGGCAGCACCTGAGGAGAGAGAAACAGCTTTAATATTCCAAGTCGGAATGGTTCTGATGAAAGGTCAACAATCCAAAATAATAATTCCAACTCTCAATCCACAGATACTGCCTGGCCTGAGTATTTCCAGGATTTTCTATTTTATGGCCACTTTAACACCAACTTTCTACCAGTGACCTCAATCGCTAGGTTCAGCAAAAGCCAAAATTATATTGGATAACAAGATACACATTTGTATGCAGCCATTGTCACAGGGGAAAAAAACATTCCCAAACTACCCCTTGAGGGAACAACACCATCACAAGAATGACAATAGCTCAAGAAGTGTGTAGGAAGGAACTGCAGATGCTGGTTTAAACCGAAGTTAGACACAAAATGCTGGAGTAATTCAGCGGGATAGGCAGCATCTTTGGAGAGAAGGAATAGGTGACATTTCATATCGAGACCTCAGTCTGAAGAAGGGTCTCGACCTAAAACATCTCTCATTCCTTCTCTCCAGAGGTGCTGCCTGTCCCGCTGAGTTACTCCAGTATTTTGTGTCTATCAAGATGAATCGTCTTCCTTTAGAGTAAACAATGGTGTTAAATGTTTTTGATTCACAGACATAAGAGGCAGACTCATCCTTCATTAATTTATAAGTAAAATACAGTCATAACATCCGCTTATACATTACAGATTCATCTTAAGAATGGGAAGGAAAGCATGTGGTGGCAAGATTGACAGAAGAATCCCTCTTGAGTTAATGACAGTTTAGGTATTGCAACAGTCCTGGGGACTAAAAAGCCAAGAATGTCTAAATTATTGTAATAAAAATTATTTTGTGCTTAGTTAGAATTTTCAATTTAATCCATCACTTCTTAGAAATGGATTCTAACATTTAAAAAAATGTATTAGGGCAATATAGTACTTAAAGCTTTGGGCAGAGTTTACTGAAAGTATCCGTGTACCTTGGTATTCAAGGTCATTATGGTTTTTCTGAGAACTTGAGTAAGTTGAAAATAAATCTTAGGATTGGGTTCCAACAACAAATAGGAAAAGACCTTGTTGTCGAGAGCTGGATTTTAAAGATAAATCACCCCCAATCCAATTTAGTTGTCAGTGACTGATGAGGGTAGGTTAGTGGATGTTGTCCACATATTCTTTAGTAGGATATTTGTCCTTTAATGTAGGGTTGTACATTGAAGCTGAATCACTGTTATCCTCCTCAACATGCGAGTACATCTTCTCCTGCTGGTAGCATAGTGTAAATCTGTTCTGTGTGTAGAATTAATCTTGCACAACTAAATTGGATTGGGGGTGATTTATCTTTAAAATCCAGTTCTCGATGCAACCCATAGCTTTTGTACAGGTTCCATCTGCCCTGGAAAAGAACTCACTGATCCATTTACCCAAAGCCCTCTCTCTTGCATCAGCTCCTGAACCGCACTATCTTTCTATTTTTGATGGGACAAGGTTACAATCCTGGAAGGCCTATTTTTTTAAAAATCTACTGCCCAACTCCCTAAATTTGTTTTGCAGGACTTCAGGTTCCTCCCACCCATGTCACTTGTACGTAGGTGAACCTTGATCTTCAGCTGCACCTCGCCCCCTCTCAGAATGTCTTGTGCCCACTTGGACACATCCTTGACACTGGCACCAGGCTGCCATCGTACCAGGAACATAAAGTGCTGGAGTAACTCAGCAGGTCAGGCAAATTACTCCAGCACTTTGCGTCGAAGCAATAATCCAGCATTTGAAGTTCCTTGTGTTTACAGGCATCATACCATCCCAGAGTCTCACTTGTGGCCACAGAAATGTCTGACTGTACCCTGACTATAGAATCCTTATCAATATGGCCAAGGCTCAGCACCCTTTTACCCACTGTTGGCAATTTATAGGAGCCAATTAACTTATCAACCAGCATCTCTCTGACATAGGCGAAAAACAGAAAATGCAGGCAAAGTCTGTGCGGTCACAGGTAGAACAAACGTAGAGAGCCTCCAAGATCAAATCCAGGTTTTTTAACCAGAATAACGGCAACCTCTACACCATTGTGACACCCCACTGCGTGATGATATCATTACCATTAGCTGATAATATCGACAGATCTAAAATGAAACATTGACGTGCAATTCTTCAGCCCATTTTCAGTCCAATAAGCCACCAAATCAATTGTAGTTTAGACTTCAGAGATACAGCATGGAAGCAGGTCCTTCGACCCATCGAGTCTGCACAATCCTACACATTAGCAACAATTTACAATTCACAGAAGCCAATTAACCTGCAAACCTGTACGCCTTTAGTGTGTGGGAGGAAAGCAGAGCACCCGGAGAAAACCCACACGGTCACAGGGAGAACGTACAAACTCCGTATAGGCAGCACCCGTAATCAGGATTGAAGCCAGGGCTCTCGTGCTGCAAGGCTATAGTGAATTTTAGACATTTGCTGAAATTAGTTCATTAACTCTGACGGTGCAAGGTTTGGGAAACAATTTCCGATTTTGTTTCCAGGAGTAAACCGTTCGGAAAACAGCTGTCAAATTTGTCACAATTTGGTGACACTTTCCTCAGAATCAACGTCAAAGCAAAATACAATGTCAAATATAGCGTATTAAATCTTCGAATAATCCCTTCCCCCTTTTCATCCTTCTCTTCCCTGTGCCCTACCTAGATTCGCACCCATTTCTTCCCTTCCATTCCCTCTCCACCCCCCCCCCCCCCCCCAACCTATATCGCTTCCTCAGACTTCACTGTTCATACTTCTATCTTTTTCTCACACCTTTTGTCTTTTCATCTCTGGTCTTTGTCCAACCATGTGCCATATCAACCCTCTCCTGTATCCACCTATCACGTACAGGCTATGTTCTGCCTTCACTTCTCTTCCCAAATAGGTCGGGAATGGATGTGAAAGTGGGATAACATAGAACTCGAACTTGATGGTTGGTGCGGACTTGGTGGGCTGAAGCGGTTTCCATGCTGCATCTCTAAACAGCGCTTCAGATTCAATGACTTTTCATCATTGTTACTACAGAGTTTAGGAAGAGCACAAATTCATTCAGTGTACCTGCAGGTGACTAAGTCACAGCAACATTGTAATCGTTAATCCCAGGGAACTTAAAAAGATAGAGGATATCAGCTATTCTTAAAGAGAAACAAAAAAGATCTTCAAACTCTTTAATTCTTCTACAACATAAATCCACAATGCCCAAGAAATTAGATTTGCCTCAAGGAAATAGATTCTTCTTATTCATTCTGTCCCCTCAAAATTACTCATAATTTTGAACATCGAGGTTAACCCTTATTCTATGTCCATTATTCAAAAGAAAATGAGCCCAGTTTAGTGTAGACTATATTCATAACTATATTTCTCCAACTCTAAATCCTTATAAATCTCCTCTGCACTCTCTAATACTATTACATGTTGTTGTATGGTGACCAGAGCTGTTCACAGCACTTTAGCTTAGCTAGTGTTTGTACGCAGACCTTGCATATATTCCAAATTTTAAATATCTTAAAACTAATTTAGATGGGAGCAATCTTTAAAAATGTCAGCAGTCAGGGATCAAGGGGCAAAAGGCAGGAGAATGGGGTTGAGAGGGAAAGATAGATCAGGCACGATTGAATGGCACAATACACTTGATGAGCCAAATGGCCTTATTCTTCTACAACTTAAGAACATGAGTTTAGTTGTGATTAGCACTGAATTAATTTAAAAGGTGTTCAGAATTCTACATTGATTTTATTGAAAACAACTAAAGTAACAGTGAACACCGTACTCAAAAACAAATTTAGTGTAAAATTAAATGCACGATTTTCAAACACTGTCCTCAAGTTTGAATGAACATCACGGAGTCACTTTCACATTCACCCACGGCCTATTAAAAGGCAATTCAAACATTCTGCATTCTGTACTTTGAAGGCTTAAATATCTGTATCTGCACTCACAACAAGCAGACAAAATTTCCATCTTACTGTCTTTACTTCAGCGGTGATATTTAAAATAAGTATCAAACAAATCTGTGTCGTCACGTAATCAGCACCATTTGAGATTTCAATAACAAGCATTATATATGGATCTCTCTGCTTTCCACATACGGACAATTCTTCCTGGGTTAATGACAGCTGGTTGAATGTTTACAAGGTTGATAAAAGATTAAGGCTTGGCCAAAATGTTAATCTGACTAAACTATGTATTATAGGATATATAGAACAGATTTAACATGAATACTTCAGTGCATCAATCGTTAGAAAATAGAACGAAGAACAGTCCAACATAGGAACAGACCTTTCAGCCAACAAGTCTGTGCCGAACATAATGCCAAGTTAAACTAATCTCATCTGCCTGCATGTGATCCATCACCCTCCATTGGTTGTGTAGGAAAATAACTGCAGATGCTGGTACAAATCGAAGGTATCACAAAACGCTGGAGTAACTCAGCAGGTCAGGCAGCATCTCTGGAGAGAAGGAATGGGTGACGTTTCAGGTCGAGACCCTTCTTCAGACTGATCAGTCTGAAGAAGGGTCTCGACCCGAAACGTCACCCATTCCTTCCCTCCAGAGATGCTGCCTGACCTGCTGAGTTATTCCAGCATTTTGTGATACCTTCGATGTGTATATCGAAACGCTTCTAAAGCACCACTATTGGATCGGCTACCATCACTTCTCCTGCCAGCATGTTCAGTCATCCACTACTCTGTGAAATTAAAAAAACTTACCCCATGCATCTCCATTAAAGTTTCCCATTCTGACCTTAAAGCTGTGCCCTCAGGTCTTTGACATTTCCACCCTGGGAAAAGAAAAGGTTCTGGCCATCTACCCTATCTATGCCTCTCATCATTTTAAACACTTCTATCAGATCTCCCCTCAAACTCTGACGCTTCAGAGAAAACAATCCGAGTTTGTCCAACCTGTAATCCAGGCAGCATTCTGGTAAACCTCCTCTGCTTCCTCTTCAAAGCCTCCATTTATTTCTTGCAATTGGGCAACCAAAACTGCACAATGTATTCCAAATGCGGCCTAATCAAAATTTTATAAAGCTGCGGTGGACAAAGAACAGCATGTTCTGGTACAGCACAAATAAAAACATTCCTCATCTTATTTTAAAGTAATCCAAGTTAAAAATAATCAAAGTCGTTACAGATACATTGTATTCAGGAAGGGAATGAGGTAAAGAGGAGAATGGAAAGTCAAGGGGGAACATTGTCACCAATGGTCGTTCTAGCATTCTGCACACTATAGGGTACAATAGCCAACAACACTCCTTTGTTACCTAACACCCATGTAGAAATATAATTAATAATTTAAAAAAATGAATGCATTTTAACTATAGATTTATTGGTAAATGTTGTTTCACGACAAATAAAAAAACACTCTTCCACTAACACTTTATTTTAACCAGTAGATCAGTTTAAATCAGACACTGTTATTAAAAACATTACAAATTAATTGTAACAGTCTGAAGAAGGGTCTAGACCTGAAATGTCACCCATTCCTTCTATCCAGAGATGCGGCCTGTCCCACTGAGTTACTCCAGCATTTTGTGCCTATCTTTGGTGTAAACCAGCATCTGCAGTTCCTTCCTACAAATTAATTGTGTTCTTGTTCAAGGCAGCATCTTGCACAGTGTACAGTGCAATACCTCAGTGTGCCATTAGTTCTATTCAGCAGGGAACTAGCATGGGTGCTACCATGACCCTCCTTTTAGTATTGGTTTAAACAGGATTCACTAGCTGCTTCCTGTGATGAGGTGTTTTCCTATGAGGAAAGTGGGAGCAGAGTGGGGCAAGATCAATTGGAATTTAGAAGAACAAGAGGTAATCTTAGGAAAACAGCTGTGTTTCTAAAATGTCATCAGCCTCATTACGCCCCATTCCACAGATATGCAAATTGGAGACTGAACATTCTTTGAATCTAAATAAATTAGTCATTTAATGCATTTATTTTCCTTCTACAATCTTCTCTTGCCTCTACTAAAGATGCTCAATCTTATGGTAAGGTTTTTATATGGTCTTGCTGCTTTGCCAAATTGTGTACTCGTCACAAATTAGTTATGATAAGGAATAACTGCATACTCTGTAAAAACTTATACATCCTGTTGCTGGCTTGTAATTCAGCACCATTCAAGACTGTTTTAATAAACCATGCTGGTTGGAAGAGCTCCAAATTTATCCCCATTTATCGACAAAAAAAAACAAACTCATCAATCAGGTTCAGGTTGGATTCATAAACCTTAACCTTCCAAAAGTTTGCAAAAGATTTGAGCTGTTGCTTTAGGGTCAAGTACTTCGATTGCAACTTTGTAAAATTCATGGACATTTGCTGGGGCAGGACCAAGTACATGGAATCTGTTCCTCCCCTCACACGCTGATACACAATATTTCAGCTAAATTAGCACTGCACCTTTTGGCTTCTAACTGTCAACTCTGTCTCGCAGGCTGGATTGACATCTGCAACCAAAAATGGTGTAGCATCAATATACTCTACAACATTATCTTCATTAGAAATGAATCCATCAACCTTTGGAAAGTACCAGATATCTTCCTTCTGAAAGACATGACTGTAAACACGTGACAACACAGCAAATGTGAAAAGACTGACTTGGTCTTTGTGTTTCCTGGCAATACCCCTGGCAAGGTCCCAAGTTGCCAGATGTGTGGCATCTGGAACATTTTACTGTTCTTCATGAGGCACGGAAATATCATCAGATCATTTAGGTTCAATAATATGAAAACTCGTGTTTATCTATTTTTTATTCAACTGTCTCCACTTAAAATGGTAAATCCAATTTTTATAGTTCTGTTCTTCGCAGAAGACCAGTGACGGAGAGAGGTTGGAATTAATAGAACACCATGCACCTTAAAAACCATCCCTGGAGTTTCAGCTGATGAAATGTACTCTGTTATGAACAGAGCAGCCATTTTTGCAAAAAGATCTCAACTAAAATTAAAGAAACATCTCCCCTTCAACTCTTGACAGAGGAACTACTGAATTAATCGGAAGCACTAATAATTTAGCTCATTGCATTATTGTCAAACATTGCCTCAGCATCACGTGAAATAAACAAATTAATTTATGAACATGATATTATGGAACTTCAATGTTTTTTACATTCCTAAAATGATTTCCTTCACAGTGTCAGCACTGCTCCTCTGAGCAACAGCTGAACCCAACCCTTGGTACAGTACTGAGGGATAGCTGCACAGCTGAAAGGAACAGCTTTTGGATAAGACATTAAATCAAATCAATAACCATCCTTCTAGGTTTAAGCGATTCAATGAGGCTCTCTAATCCATTGGTCTTTAATTTACAGTCTATCGCAAATGAGACTAGAAGGATCTAAGACAGGCAGCTCAAGATATACCTTTAGCATATATTGATGCTACAACATATTTGGTTGCAGATGTCAAACCAGTCTGCAAGACAGAGTTAACAGTTTGAAGCCAAAAGGTGCAGTGCTAATTTAGCTGAAATATTGTGCATCAGCGTGTGAGGGGAGAAACAGATTCCATGTACCTGGGCTTGCCCCAGCAAATGTCCATGAATTTTACTTGCAATCAAGTTGCAATCAAAGTACTTGACCTAAAAGCAACAGCTCAAATCTTTTGCAATCTGTTGATTCATACGGTTTATGAATCCAGCCTGAACCTCTTTGATGACCTGTTTTTAAAAAAATAAATGGGGATAAATTTGGAGCTCTTCCAACCAGCATGGTTTATTAAAATATATATGTACCTCAATACTACCTTTCACTCACACTCTCTCTCATCCCCCTTCCATAGATACTACCTGGCCATGCGCGTTGAGCATTTTCTGCTTTTATTTTAAATTTCAGGCAGCTTTCTTTAAAATTTGGATTCCATGGTAAATGTCTTCCAGTGTTTAGTACTCTCAGTTGTTCCTTAAAGTTTTCCTCATTCTTGGATAACAATGTGATAACTGGTGTTGGTTTACTAATGTCACATATACAGAGATAGTGAAAAACTGAGCTTTATGTACTATCCTGGCAGATCATACCATACATACGAGTACCACAGGGGGCATGCAGAATGCAGTTTTACAGCTAGAGAGAAAGTGCAGATATCAAATAAAAGTGAAAGGGCTGTATAAAGGTAGATTTGAAAACCGTGAATGCATCTTTGTATCCCCCTGCCACTGTATGTTTCTTTTTTTTTTTTCCTAATCAGATGTGCAGCACTTTGGTCAACGTGGGTTGTTTTTAAATGTGCTATACAAATAAAATTGACTTGACTTGACTAAGTTATTTGTTCCATGTGACTTTCCCCAATTGACGTGCATAGGTTCACTGGATAATTAACAAAGATTTCCACAGATACATTGGAGTTGCCGATTTTCCCTTTTTATTGTCCTTACATTGGATATAATTTCCATGCACATGTTACAATGCCCCCATTTCAGAATGGTTTGATGGTTATATCATTGACCCAGAGAGCTCCTTTTATTGGCTATATTTCAGGTCCTTCACTGCACTCACTTTAAGTTTTAGTTGGTTGTTTCATGGCCGAGTCTTGGAGGCAGGTATGAAAGTAACTTACATTTCTAACCAATACGCCACTCCATCATGTCTTGGTTTACTTTCACTTCTCCCGATTTGCCATGATCTGCAGCCCACAATGTCATTAAGCATTCCCTTCTGAATTAATATACCTCATATTCCAAAACTTATTGGAACTAAAACATTCAAACTGCTCTCACCATTATTAATACAATAATAATGAATGTTAGAAATACAAGAAAGTGCAGATGCTGGAATCTTGAGCAAAAAAAGGCTTGGGAAACTCAACAACTCAGATAGCATCTATGGCAAGAATGGGCAGACATTTTGTGTCAGAACCCTTCTTCAGACGCAATATAAATATTATCCTTTCATGAGTTTGATCGTTAATAAATGACAACGAGCAGCTTTCATTGCCTTTGATATTCAACTACCTTACCACATTCTATTTATAAACCTTACTGATCTTACTCATGGCGAGAAATGGATCAAAGATTTCCCAACATAATGACTGCAATGCATGCTGATTAAGAGATATCCTTATTTTTTTAAAATCATAGGCAATTCAGGCTTAAGTTGCAGTTGGCTTGAATGAACTCAATTAGTAGTTAGAAATAAGCATCAGAAGAACTACTGCTGAAAAGAACAAGCACATATTAGATGAAATTCAATTTGGAAATTTGAGAAAGTACTTTAATGAAACTGCAGGAAAAAAAACTGCAGATGCTGGAATAAATCGAAGGTAGATACTAAATGCTGGAGTAACTCAGCGGGTCAGGCAGCATCTCGGGAGAGAAGAAAAGGGTGACGTTTCGGGTCGAGACCTTTCTTCACCCATTCCTTCTCTCCCGAGATGCTGCCTGACTCGCTGAGTTACATAAAAGGTGGACACAAAATGCTGGAGTAACTCAGTGAGAACATTTTTCACCAGAGATGCTGACTGATCCCCTGAGTTACTCCAGCATTTTGTGTCCATCGATGGAAATTGAGAAACTTGGTTGAGAGAAAATGCAAATAGGGAATTTTAAAGAGAGTGTATGGACCGCCACACCTGGGGGGTACTTGCACATAGATCTTTCAACATGGCAGAGCGGGTTAAGAAATCAGCCAATAAATATAGGTTATTGAGGGCATAATGAATAAATGCCAGTAGTGCAAAATCCAAGAGGTTATGCTAAGACTACAAAACTCCATTTCATTCCCAGCTTCTCAAGATTCCAGCATCTGCCCTACCTTGTGTTCAACTTTGGGCACTGGCCTTCAGGAAGGGAATGAAGCCTTGGGAGAGATTTGCAATTTAGAGCTGTGTGGATAAATTGGAGGGCTAAATGTGTTCTCCTGGTGGATGAGAAGACTGAGACTTGAGGCAGACATTTTAAGTCAAATAGATTTAGACAAATTAAATACCCCATCCCATCCAAGGCAGCACGAGAAAATATACCTTATAGGGACTGCCCTTTGTTGGATCAGACCAGAATTTTTTTTAAACATTCCTTAAATGACAAAAGGTATAGGAAGGAACTACGGTTGATGGTTTACAAGGAAGATAGACACAAAACGCTGAAGTAACTTAACTGACCTTGGGTTTTCATCGGAAGATTATAAGGGAGCCAAAGGATATTTCAAACAGGCAGGAAAGTCGAGTTGAAGCTAAGATTACATCAGCTCAGCCATGGACTTATTAGCAGAACTGGCTCAATGGTTCTGGCCTCCTGCTCTTATTTTATATATGTTCTTGAGAGTCTGATTATTTTTTAAAGTCTTGAAAATCACTTGAAGGATAAGTTCAGCAATACAAGGCCTCAATGGTTCTCTATCAAAATACACATTGTATTATTAAGCCTTTTTTTGATAAAAGTTTAAACAAACCAAGCAGTCAGCCCTTGTAATGGTCAACCATTAACCTTCCATTACCTAATTATGCAGAATTGTCCTAACAATTATTAAGAACACCCAGGATTAAACCATTAACACAAGAAACTAAACACCAACACGTCAGGTATTTTGCTCCAAGATAAAATAATTTTCTGTCAAAAAAATGCATATCTAAACATCACAGTACTCTGAGACAATGGTAATGAAATTGGCTCTTAGGCTTTAAAAAAAAGTTATTATCCTGTCACACCACCACTTACTCTGTAGTGAGGCTGATCAACGCCTACGGTCTAAAGGAAGATCAGTGAATCTTAACAAAACATTTGGTTGTCAAAATCTAGCATCTTAATGGATCTGCCCAAAATTAAAAAACTACAAAAACATTGAAAAAAATTCTGGATAACTGTTAAACAATGTAAATATCCACATACAGGGGCAGCACAGTGGTGCAGCAGTAAAGTTGCTGCCTTACAGTGCCAAAGACCCAGGTTCAATCCCGATTATGGGTACTGTCTGCATGGAGTATGTACATTTGCCCCGTGACTTTGTGGGATTTCCCCATGTGCTCTGATTTCCTCCCACACTCCAAAAATGTCCAGGTTTGTTGGTTAATTTGCTTTGGTACAGATTGTAAATTGTTCCTAGTGGGTAGGATAGTGCTAGTGTACAGAGAACGCTGGTCGGTGCAGACTCGGTGGACCGAAGGGCCTGTTTCCACACTGTAGCTCTAAACTAAAACCAATCTACGAGTTATATGGTGCTACTTTCCTAAAATAATTACTTTGGTCATTTTTGTACTCTGCAAATCTGGACATATGGGTCATCAGAAAAAGACATAGAACAAGGGGGCATTGTCTCAGGTTAAGAGGATGACGTTAACAGATTTTATCATATCATATCATATTATATATATACAGCGCGGAAACAGGCCTTTTCGGCCCACCAAGTCCGCGCCGCCCAGCTATCCCCGCACATGAACACTATCCTACACCCACTAGGGACAATTTTTTACATTTACCCAGTCAATTAACCTACAAACCTGTACGTCTCTGATGAGTAGGCAAACGGTATAAGTCCATGGCACTGTGAATGAATCTCCTGAAAAGCAGGGAGTTGGAAAGGACAGAAGAGCCAATACAGTGTTGGATACAGTAGCAGATGCCTTAAGATTTGAGATGTTTCAGTGGCCACAGATGAGATTCCATGGTGGTATGTATTGGATGTTATCAAGTAGCTACAGAATATAAAAGGGGAGGAGGTGAAGTAAATTCTGGTCCTCATCAGTACCAATGATACACCTGGAAAGAACAAGATCCTTCAGGTAGATTACAGAAGGCAGCTGTTATTGTAAAATACACATCAGAATTGTGGAAGTCGTTTAAAGAGCAGCTGAACAGAGTTCGAGACTGGCATGTTATAATAAGGTGGAGGGATAAGGAGGGTCAGGTAATCGTACCTCAGATAACCAGAGGTTCTAAATTTGGTCATAAAGAAAAAGGAAGAAAATGCAAGGCTTAGGAAAATGAAAATTTCCATTACACGACTTTTAAAGTATTGTGTGAAGTTCTAGGTGGTCCAATTATAGGAAGGATCAAGAGGCTTGGAGAGGGTGTAGAAATAGTTGATCAGAATGCTGCCTGGTAATGCCCCCTTGTTCTAGGTCTTTTTCTGATGACCCATATGTCCAGATTTGCAGAGTACAAAAATGACCATAGTGTATTAGCTATAATGAGGTTGAACAAACTCAGATTGATTTATCTGGAGCTTCAGAGGTTGAAAGGAAACCAGACAGAAGTAGATGCAATTATGAGAGGCATAGATAGGGTAACCAGCCAGAACCTCACCCTCACACCCCCCCCCCCCCCCCCCACACACACACCACACAGGGTGGAAATGTTAAAGACGAGAGGACATAACTTTAAAGTCAGAGAGGTAAATTTTATAGGTGATGCGCAGGGCAAGTTTTTTTAAAAAACAAGAGCGGTGGGTACCTGCAACACACTGCCTGGGGTAGTGGTGGAGCAGATATGATTGTGGCTTTTAAGAGGATTTCAGATAGGCAGAGAGATACGCAGAGAATGGAAGGATATGGATCACATCCAGGCAGAAGAGATTAACATGACATCATGTTCAGCACTGACATTGTAGGCTGAAGGGCATGTTGCTGTGTTGTATTGTTCTATGTAGGTTTTGAGAAATTAGTATTCCAGGCTCTTAAACAGCCGTAAGGGTGTAAATGATATATCTCCCCTTTTCTCATTATGCATAGGTCTAATACCATTGTTTTAAAAGGAGAAATATAGTCCTGCTGTAGCAGTTTCAGCTGAACACAAGTAATGGGTAGAAAAAATGAACTAGTGAAGAAAGCTAATGGCATGTTGGCCTTCATTGCGAGAGAATGTGAGTTTAGGAGCAAGGAGGTCCTACTGCAGTTGTGCAGGGCCCTGGTGAGACCACACCTGGAGTATTGTGTGCAGTTTTGGTCTCCTAATTTGAGGAAGGACATTCTTGCTTTTGAGGGAATGCAGCATTGGTTCACCAGGTTAATTCCTGGGATGGCGGGACTGACATGTGAAGTGAGAATGGGTTGACTGGGTTTGTATTCAGTGAAATTTCAGTGGAGAGGGGATCTTATATAAACATATAAAATTCTTAAGGGATTGGACAGGCTAGATGCAGGAAAAAAAGTTCCCCACGTTAGAGGAGTCTAGAACCAGGGGTCACAGTTTAAGAATAAGGGGTAGGACTGAGATGAGGAAAAACTTTTTCACTCAGTTGTGAATCTGTGGAATTCTCTGCCATAGAGGGCAGTTGAAGCCAATTCACAGGATGTTTTCAAGATAGTTCGATTTAGCTCTTCGGGCTAACAGAATCATCACTAATTACTGCAGCAAGCAGTTTGCTAGGTCAGTTCAGAGACACAAGTAGATTGCTGTACATTTGGAGTTACATATAGACCAGATAGAATCACAACAATCCAAGAGATTTATGTCGTCATTACGGATAATTTTTATTTAATCACTTGCCTACTGTTCAGACCTTCAGTGTTTTAGATCATGAGGGGAATAGACCGGGGGTGAATGCACATTGTATTTTACTCAGAGCAGTGAAATCAAGAATCTGAGGACATAAGTTTAAGATGAGGGGAGAAAGATTTAATAACTTTTTTACACAAAGGCTAGTAGGTATATGGAACGAACTGCTGGAGGTAGTTGAGGCAGGTACTATAACAATGTTTCAATAACATTTAAATAACATGGATGGGACAGGTTTAGAGGGATATGGGCTAAATGCAGGCAGGTGGGACTAGTGTAAATGGGGCATGTTGGTCGGTGTGGGCATGTTGGGCCGAAGGGTCTGTTTCTGTGCTGTATGACTTTATGAATCAAGGGATATGGGGAAAACTTAGGAACGGGGTATTGATTTTGGATGATCAGCCATGATCATATTGAATGGCACTGCTGGCTCAAAGAGCCGAATCCTGCACCTATTTTCTATGTTTCTAAATGCAGATGTTGGTTTAGACAATAGACAATAGGTGCAGGAGTAGGCCATTCAGCCCTTCGAGCCAGCACCGCCATTCAATGCGATCATGGCTGATCACTCTCAATCAGTACCCCGTTCCTGCCTTCTCCCCATACCCCCTCACTCCGCTATCCTTAAGAGCTCTATCCAGCTCTCTCTTGAAAGCATCCAACGAACTGGCCTCCACTGCCTTCTGAGGCAGAGAATTCCACACCTTCACCACTCTCTGACTGAAAAAGTTCTTCCTCATCTCCGTTCTAAATGGCCTACCCCTTATTCTTAAACTGTGGCCCCTTGTTCTGGACTCCCCCAACATTGGGAACATGTTTCCTGCCTCTAATGTGTCCAATCCCCTAATTATCTTGTATGTTTCAATAAGATCCCCCCTCATCCTTCTAAATTCCAGTGTATACAAGCCCAATCGCTCCAGCCTTTCAACATACGATAGTCCCGCCATTCCGGGAATTAACCTAGTGAACCTACGCTGCACGCCCTCCATAGCAAGAATATCCTTCCTCAAATTTGGAGACAAAAACTGCACACAGTACTCCAGGTGCGGTCTCACCAGGGCCCGGTACAACTGTAGAAGGACCTCTTTGCTCCTATACTCAACTCCTCTTGTTACGAAGGCCAACATTCCATTGGCTTTCTTTACAGCCTGCTGTACCTGCATGCTTCCTTTCATTAACTAGGACACCCAGATCTCGTTGAACTCCCCCTCCTCCTAACTTGACACCTTTCAGATAATAATCTGCCTTTCTATTCTTACTTCCAAAGTGAATAACCTCACACTTATCTACATTAAACTGCATCTGCCATGTATCCGCCCACTCACACAACCTGTCCAAGTCACCCTGCAGCCTTATTGCATCTTCCTCACAATTCACACTACCCCCCCAGCTTAGTATCATCTACAAATTTGTTAATGGTACTTTTAATCCCTTCGTCTAAGTCATTAATGTATATTGTAAATAGCTGGGGTCCCAGCACCGAACCTTGCGGTACCCCACAAAGAGACAGTGCTGCATGAAGTCAAGCTCGTAGTGTCTTCACAGGGACTTTGGGAAAATTTAGGGACAACACAATCAGTATTTTGGACTCGGCGTAGATTTACATCTGAAGTACTTGGCAATAAAGAGGATCAATGAAATAAATAATTTTCCTCCTCCCTTCCGAGATGCTGCTTGACTCCCTCAGTTCCGCCAGAAGTTTATCTTTTGCTCCATTTTCTAGTGTGTGCAGCGTTTTGGTTCCCCAGGCATCCTATTTTATGTGGTCTACCTGGATTTCAGAGAGGTATTTGATACTCACCTTACATTGACTAGAAACGTCAAAGCTCTGGAAATCCAAAAGAAAGTAACATTGAATTAATGATTATTCTTTGCCTTCTCAAAATGAGTCCGTATTTGCCAGATTTTGACGAGCACGAGCTTCCTGGGCTCAGTACAAGGTCTTGTATTAACGTATAATGGGCCACAATTGAACAGTTTGCTGCTGAACCAAAATTGGCCACATGGAGAGAACCTCTAGGTTGCAGGAATCTATCATTTGACAAGATGGGAACAAAAATAATAAATGGAATTCAAATGCAAGGTTTAGGCAGAGCAAACAAAGGCATGAGTGAGTCACATGGAGGAACATAGGAATCCTGGAATGCAAATCCACAATGCCAGACGTAGAAATGGATCAGTTCCTGTGGACTGGAGGGTAGCCAATGTAACTCACTTTTTAAGAAAGGAGGGAGAGAAAAAACAGGGAATTGTAGAACAGTTAGCCTTACATCGGTAGTGAGGAAGTTGCTTCAGTCGATTATTAAAGATGTTATAGCAGCACATTTGGAAAGCAGTAACAGGATCGGTCAAAGTCAGCATGGATTTATGAAGGGGAAATCATGCTTGACTAATCTTCTGGAATTTTTTGAGGATGTAACAAGTAGAATGGATAAGGGAGAGCCAGTGGATGTGTTGTATCTGGACTATCAAAAAGCCTTTGACAAAGTCCCACACAAGAGATTAGTGTGCAAAATTAGAGCACATGGTATTGGGGGTAGAGTATTGACATGGATAGAGTGGTTGGCAGACAGAAAGCAAAGAGTAGGAATTAACGGGTCCTTTTCAGAATGGCAGGCAGTGACTAGTGGGGTGCCGCAAGGCTCGGTGCTGGGACCCCAGTTATTTACAAAATATATTAACGATTTAGGCGAGGGAATTAAATGTGACATCTCCAAGTTTGCGGATGACACAAAGCTAGGTGGCAGTGTGAGCTGCGATGAGGATGCCATGAGGCTGCAGGGTGACTTGGATAGGTTGGGCCAGTGGACAGATGCATGGCAGATGTAATATAATGTGGATAAATGTGAGGTTATCCACTTTGGTGGCAAGAACAGGAAGGCAGGCTGTCTGAATGGCGTCAGATTATGAAAAGGGGAGGTGCAACAACACCTGGGTGTGCTTGTACATCAGTCACTGAACGGAAGCATGCAAATACAGCAGGCAGTGAAGAAAGCTAATGGCGTGTTGGCCTTCATTGTGAGAGGATTTGAGTTTAGGAGCAAGGAGGTCCTACTGCAGTTGTACAGGACCCTGGTGAGACCACCCCTGGAGTATTGTGTGCAATTTTGGTCTCCTAATTTGAGGAAGGACATTATTGCAATTGAGGGAGTGCAGCGTAGGTTCACAGGTTAATTCCCGGGATGGTGGGACTGACATATGATGAAAAAATGGGTCGACTGGGCTTGTATTCACTGGAATTTAGAAAGATGAGAGGGGATCTTAGAAACATATAAAATTGTATAAAAAAGGATTGGACAGGCTAGATGCAGGAAAAATGGTCCCGATGTTGGGGGAGTCCAGAACCAGGGGTCACAGTTTAAGAATAAGGGGTAGGCCATTTTGGAGTGAGATGAGGAAAAACTTCTTCACCCAGAGAGTTGTGAATCTGTGGAATTCTCTGCCACAAAAGGCAGTGGCGGCCAATTCGCTGGATGTTTTCAAGAGTGTTAGATTTGGCTCTTAGGGCCAAAGGAATCACGGGATATGGGGAAAAAGCAGGAACGGGGTACTAATTTTAGATGATCAGCTTTGATCATATTGAATGGCGGTGCTGGCTCGAAAGGCCTACTCCTGCATCTATTTTTCAATGTTTCTAGAGGTTGGGATTAAGAGAGCATTTAACATACTTAACCTTTTGGCAAACACATTAAATATATCAGCATGATAAAGTTATGTAAAACTTTGAATTAGATTAATTAATTAGATTCATCAAGAAGAGGAATGTTTCCTAGCATTTTGCTCACACAGTTGGAAGGAACCTACTCAGAAGGCAGAAGCAGAAACCCTCACCTTTACAAAGAGTACCCAGATAAGCACTTAGAGCTATGACATCGCTAGGAAGTGGTAGTTATCCTAATGTAGAAGAACAGTGCAGCACAGGAAAGGGCCCTACACCCACAATGCTTGTGCCGAGCATGATGCAGTTAAACTGATCTCATCTGCCTGTGCATGATCCATATCCCTTTATTCCCCACACTTCCATGTGGCTACCTAAAACCCTCTTAAATTCCACATCTGCCTTCACCACCACCCCTGGCAATGCATTCCAGGTCCCCACCACTCTGTAAAAAAAAATTGTACCACACATCTCCATTAGGTTTTCTTGCCGTGGCTTGAATACCTTTAAGAATCTCTCCCTCTCCACCCTTCCTCAGGTCTGCAGCTAGTCTGTTATCATTCAAGATTAATCTTTGGGTCACTGGAAACATCAAGGAAAGCCAATGATGTAAAGGATCTGCCATGATCTTATTAAAGCAGCACTGAGGGACTGAATGGCCTACTAGGTCTATCATGCTGCAATATCAGAATTGTCAGTGGGCCATGTCCCTACTGTCAATGCCACCACGTCAGATCACATTTGTCCATTCCTTTAGTCAATGTCAACACAATGCTACAGATTGTTAATTAATCCCACTCCATTAACCCCATCAAAATAGACTAGTAGATTAAT
This sequence comes from Rhinoraja longicauda, assembly GCF_053455715.1. Lineage (NCBI taxonomy): Eukaryota > Metazoa > Chordata > Chondrichthyes > Rajiformes > Arhynchobatidae > Rhinoraja > Rhinoraja longicauda. Next base: position 46,298,741 of record NC_135964.1, on the reverse strand, counting down.
TCCAATTTGGACCATAAGTACTTATTTTAAAAAGTGATAATAAATTACCCTCCAAAAAGTTAAGAAGCAGAAACAATTGTATCCCAAAATAATGCCAAATTGCTGGAACATTGTGAACTTTCAGTCATTTACAGACATTGCTTTTTCGGCATCTTGCACCAGTTCCTCAGTGGATTCAAGCAATGGCATGTCAAGTGTTTAGGAAGAGCTGTTGCAGAGGATGACAACAATGCATTCCACTGCTATGTTTGTGTGTGAACACGTTTAGGGAAAAGAACTCCACTTGCAATATTTCACATTATGTTTCCATCAAAAGCTGGGCACTTTCACATCTGAAAATTCTCCATTAAACATTTTATACCCATTTACCAAAGCTTTCTGCTGCAACAATATTGCCAGGTTCTTTTGATACAAAAAGAAACAATTAAATGTGGTTTGGCCAATTTTGAAAACACCAAAGTCAAATCACAAATTTCTTCATTCAGAATTATTTCACTAACACCAAACTAAACTTTTGCTCCACGCATCAGCAACAAATCTTTATCAAATACAATACAATCACAAAACTTATTTCACCCAATTTGATTTTTAAAATAATCAAGCCCCTTTCTTCAAATAGTTTAAAAACAGCTGTCTGAATACCACATCAGTTCCCATTATAATCTATTTTATCGTCATTGCAAACTCAAACAAGATTAAAGTTAACTTTCCAAAATATTTACACTTTGGGATATATACATACAACTTTGGTTCCAAGTTCAAAGGTTGCTAATTGGTCAGTTTAACGCATTACTACATACAAGAATTTGGCAGCTATTTCAGACTTCACATCTGATAAACATTTTTTTTAAATCTACATTTTGTTGTTTTTATACCAACGTTTTTTCCCCAAATCTTTATCTAAGTCAATGATACTCATGTTAGACGACATCAATAATAAAAATGAATAACATCCAAAAGCTACAGCTAACAAAAATATATACTTTTTAAAAAAAAGTATATTTCCACTGCTGTTGGTAGTTGCCCAATTATCCAAGGCAACACCCTAGCATCCCTCCCAGTTTTGGACTACATTTCACAGGTCACAACAATAATTCATTTTGGTCAACATCATCATACCTTTCCCTAAAAAAAGCTTTACTCTGTAATTCTAGTTCCAATTGCGGTACAGCACAATTGCGGTACAGCACCTTGTGAACTAATAGGGTTTTCTGTTTGGAATAGTTTCGTTTGTTTTTCGTGGAATAAAAATATATAATATATCAGGTGTCTCTTTCCAAAGCTTTACGTTTTCACTTCAAATTACATCGCCTCAGCAAAATATTTCTGCAGGAAAGGGGACTGGCACAATTCGAAATGGTCGCATTTTATTAACAGTTCCAGTGGCCGTTTTTATACTTCCTACTGAACAGTTACTGCTGCTGTACATTCGTAAACAAATACTTACAAGCAAAGAAAGGGTCGGGAGCAGCATCTTAAACAGACTACAAAGCAAAACGGAGCCAAGCACTAACAACCACGCACAGCTCTCCGCCATGTTTAAGTTTCCTATCATAACCCCACCCCGAAGGACCACGACAACAGTAAATAGAAGCCATTCCACTCCAATGTAATCTCTTTGCGGGGGACTTTCCTCTTCAGCAGAGCAGGTGGCAAGAAAAAAACAACTCATGGAAATATATGCAATGCAACGCCATTTATTGAATGCATCTAAACACTTAGATTTACATCGCTTCGTCCCTTTGTTGGGCTGCAAGACATGTGAGAGGATAGCTCCAATCAGCAAGATCCTGGGGAGCTCTGCCCGCTCGAGCCAACCGAACTTTAAAAAAAATAGGGGTCCCGGGGAGCAGCGAGCGAAGATGCGTCGAGCTGACCAACAGGACAGCGCGTTACGGACGGCGTGCGAGATAACAAGCAGATCCGGCCAATGGGAGGCGGCGATACATCGGGACGTTCGGCAGGACGGAGCGAGGACAAATCTGGTTCGAACTAGTTCGCTTGGCAGCATTAACGTGCAGTAGTTGTATTGTAGCAAGGTAGTTCAATACGATTCCGGGGTTGAGTAAGTTGATGTTTAAGCAGTGCAATCCTCTTGCATTCTAGCTTATCCCAATTTTAAATTTTGCATTATTTAATTATTTTTTAAAAAATCCCCCCAAAAAAAAACATGCCCAGGAAACAGGTGAGTAATTTTAAATTTCCCTTTCTGGCAGAAAGGACGTGGATTAAAAAGGGAGGGAAAATTATTTATGCGTTTGCTCCTGCGTGTGATTGTGTCCGGAATGTTGTAGTGTACCGTGACGGAGTGTGGTTATATAATAATGGACTGGGTTTTAAAAATAATATATATTTTAAAAAGCCTTGTTGTTTTTTGAGTAAAAATAGCAAAGTGTCTGTAACTATGGAGAGGTTCCCCTTCCAGACGCAGACGTGGAAAATTGCACCCCGTGAATGAAGACCATTTAATTACTTCTGCGTGGAAGGTCAAAACATTTATATAAATGCGTAATAGACGTTTATTGTTAATCATCTCACCCCAGATTAAAAAATAAATAAAAGTTTTTTTTAATTTGCGGCGTTTTGAAGGCGGGCTTTTTTACGGGCAAGCGCCTGGGGTAAGAGCCGTGTTTTTGTTCGGCTGTCGATGCTCCTGCCTGTTAATTCCCAGCTCCATTTGGGATCTCGAATGTTCTGTTACCATTTGCAGGGGAGAGACTGCAAAACGGAGTTCTGAAGTTCGTCCAGCAGGTTACAAATAGGCGGGAAGGATTTGCATTACGTCCCTTGTTGCGTTCGGCATCCTCCCTGTCTACGCGCCTATTCCTCGCATCCCCACACTGTTTGCAAACACAACACTGCCATCCTTATGCTTAAATCTTTCTCTTCTCTCTTCCCACCCCTTTTAGTGACGTTGCAGTTAAGTAATGTAATGCTTTCAACATGTTTATCTTCTTCATTTAGCAGACATCTGATACAGTAACAGACAAGGTAAGATGCATTTTCTTTAGCGGGGAATAGTTTTCGAACATTCACTGAGAACTAAAACATCTTTTATGCAGGGGTGGAATTGAATTCGTGAAAGAAAGAGCCGTGCTTAATTCATGGGAGAAGTCTTTTTAGGCAAAATGGTGTATTTTATGGCATAATAAAACAAAGTGATTTTCCCTTTGAGTTAACGTGAAAATGGAGGCACAATATTAATTCCTAATGAACGTTAATCAATAGAGTTCTTGTATCTTATTAACCCACGTTATGCTATTTTTGCAAATACACTAAATTCAGTAGCAAATACCCCTGAAATGCTGATGAAAATTTGGGAGGAATGTAAATTTTTGCTATGTAAACTTTTTTTTTCTTTTTCTCAGTCCCCACCACCAAGTCTCATGCAACTGAGGAAGGTAAAGTGCAAAGTGAATGTATTGTTTCATTATTCAGATAAAGGTTTTATTTAAATGGCTGACTTCTACGTTTGCATTCTTAGAGACAGTCAAAACAAACCAATGACGTCCCAAACAAGAAAGCAACTACCCAAGTGAGTTTTATTTGTATTTAAACGGATTCAGTATTTTCTCTTTGGAAATGTGCCATAAGGCTGCCTTTCTTCCATAGAAAAAAACCAAGGCCCGGGCTACAAAAGCAAATCCTCCACAAGCTAATCAAGAAGCCAACGAGGATTCTGTACCCTCAGAAAATGGTGAACGGAAAAACAACGAGGTAAATAAGTTAATCAAAATAATCATGTGGAATTTAGTTTATTTTGGATATTAATACACATTCATATTTTACAGGTACCTGCAGCTGGCGAAACTGAAACCAAGTCAGAATAACACCTGTCTTGCATGTTTATCATTGGTCGATGCACCTCTTGTACAATTCAGAGGAATATTTTTATCAACTATTTTGTAAATGCAAGGTTTTAGTAGCTTAGTAATAGGCAACACACTTTGAAATAGGGAATCCCAGCACCTCTACCCTCTCTTCCCCCCCAAGCATACATTTTTACATCTAAGGATGTTAATGTCTGTAAATGGTTTTTTTTGCAATATAAAAAAAATAACAAGTTATGTGTACTTGGATGTTACAGGGATTTTTACTAAGAAATCCACAAATACATTATTAAATACACTAGTAAGTTGGAAGGCTTTGAAAGACCATTTACAATGTAGACATACTGTAACATTCCATGGGCAAGGTTGGTTAGCCTGACTCAGACATTTAAGGGAGAATTTTAATTCTGGTACTTTTTAAAAGATATATAGCATTTGTACAATGAACAAGTTAAATGTCAGAAAATTAATGTTCCCATTGTTGAATTTTTAATAGATAACTTTGCCTCATATCCTGTTTTAATCCTGGATTTCCCTCATAATAATTTGTGGCAATGTTGTCCTGGCTATATTTGTGATAGTGCTTCTTGGATTATCATTTTCTTTTCACAAAACTGCTGTGAATGGGTTCATTAAGTCTAGTTTTTGGGGTTTATAGTGTGATTTATTAGAAGCGCAAATATGTGCAGTTGCCTGCAATGAAAACTGACCACCAGAGATGCACATCAAAAGTCTTAGGTATTTTTGGTCAATGTTGTACCCTATAGTTGCTGTCATTCAAACAAAAATCATGCTGAAAAGTCACTGGAAGTTTAGAATTATGGTATTAACATTTAATTACATATATTGGAGGCTTACATTTTCTATTTCCGTACAGGTTCTATGTAGGATTGTACAGGCTGTTTATAGCTATATCTGTGTACTGGTGGATTAAATAAAATTCATGGTTGAAGTGTGTACTTTGTGGAATGGGCTGAATTTTTCCAGAATTAATATCTGAAATGTGCATATTGAGAGGACCTGTTGAAAACACCAAGTTGGATTGTAGATGTCAACTTTTTAACATGTGAAAATATGAGAGGAGGTTTTGATGGAAAAAAATGGCACTGAAACACATTGGAACAGGTGAGCAAGGATTAAAGAGAAAAGACCAATGCAGCAAAAATACAACGGATAAATGCATAACATGGGAAGAGGAATGGTTAACATCCAGATATGGGCAGATTTTAGGAAAACTTTACATTTTAAATCGGCAATACAATACAGGTGACAGTGGTGCAGCAGTTGAGTTTCTGCCTTGCAGAGCCAGAAACCTGGCTTTGATCCTGACCAGAGTTTATCTGGTCTCCCTGTGACATTATGGGTTTGCTCCTCTGATTTGTTCCCACATTCCAAAGATGTGCAGGTTTGTAGATTAATTGGCTTCTGTAAATTATCCCTACGGCGTAGAGTGGAACTAGTGTAAGGATGATAGTTGGTTGGCGCGGATCTGGTTTGCCGAAGGGCCTGTTTCCGTGCTGTCTAAACTAAACTAATTGGGGATATTCAAGGATAGCTTTGGAAGAACACATTTTATTTCCCTGGAAAGGGTTAGTTTAAGGGTGAAAATTGTAAGTTTGAGACATTGAATTGGAGTCAACATTATAAGCCGAGCACAAGTGAGGGCGAATGGGGCTTGGTACAAGTCGGGGTGCAAGCAGCAGAGTTGAACGAAGCTTTCTGAAATGTGCTGCACTAACCTTTTAAAGAGATTTTTGCACTATTCCTCTCTCATTCTAATTTTAAGTATTCAATAAAATACTTAATCGGTACCTTAATATTACGAATACACTTAGCACTCCACTATCGTCTCCTTCAGTTTGAAAATTTAAGAAGTAAAGTGAGGGCCAACAAGGAGAATGATGAAATAGTTGAATGTAAAACATTGAACAAACCTACAAAAAATAACGAGTGCAAAGGAAGGAGCAACACTATTGAAGTTAATTAGCAGTACAATTTTCCAAATGTAAATGCAGAAATATTTATTGTATTAAGAAATTAAGTAGCTAATCACATTATTTAAAATATAAGTATTGCGGTAATGGATAAATCTCAATTAAGATTTTATGTGAATTGAATTTGAAAGTTTTGATCAAATGTCTAGTGCATCAATAATTTAAAAATAATACAGCAGACTTTGAAGAGAACAAACAATTTATCTAATAGGGTTTATAGGGAGTACGTGGAAATTAGCTGAAAGTCTAGGTGAAGGATGGAGAAGAGAATTTGTGCATGGAGTTGGGTGTAATGATATACTAAAAGAGTATTTTGCATCTGTTTTCACCAAGAAGGATATGGAGGGCAGTAGGAGAATACTAATATGCAAGGTCAGCTTGAGTTTAAGAAGGAAGAGGTATTGTGGCTCTTGAAAATCAGTAAAGTGGATAAATCCCCAGGACCTGATGGGATTTATTCCAGGTTATTCAGAGGCAAGAAAGGAGATTGTGGGAGTTTAAAAAAAAAAAAAATGCATCTTCTCAAGTAAGGGATTGGACACTCGTGTCAGTGCTAGGGAAACTTGGAGAGGATTCTTCGGGATAGGATATGCTCCCATTTGAAAGAGACTGGGTTCATTAGGGACTTTGTATGCAGTTGGTCATATCTCATTAACAATCAAGATTTTTGAGGAGGTGATGAAGGTGATTGGTGAGGGTCGGGTGGTGGATGTTGTCTACATGGATTTTACTAAGGCGTTTGATAAAGTCCCTATGGTATGCTGATCCAGCAGATTAAGATGCACGAGTGACGTAATCATGGATTCAGAAGTGGCTTACTGATAGGGTTTTCAAGGAAAATATTCAAGCTGGAGAATTGTGACCAGTGAAGATCTGTGCTGGGACGGGACCTCTGCTGTTTCTGAAATATATCAACAACTTGGACGTAAGTGTAGATCCATGTCTGGTTTTACTGTTGTGCATCCGCTCCATAATCCAGGCTGGGTTTTGTACTGCGTTATCCTGGTGTTAGTTAGGAGACTATCCTGAGGGCTGGAGGTAACGGTAGCCAGCATCTGTACTGCCAATGATCTGCTAATAAAGGACTTGTATACACCGGAGTGCCTCTGAATTTACCCACTCACAAACTGTAAGTGTGAAGGGGTTGGTTTATAGTTTGCATTTAACACCAAGGTTGTTGGGGGTCACAGACTAATGAAGGCTGTCAAGGTAACAACGGGATATCGATCAGCTACAAAAAATTGTGAACATCCTTTAATTCTGAGGCTTTGAGGAGAGTCCAAGATTCGCCCACTAGTGGAAACATCCTCTCCACATCCACTCAATCCAAGCCTTTCACTATTCTATACCTTTCAATGGGGTCCCCCTCATTCTTCAAAACTCCAGCGAGTACAGGCCTAGTGCTGTCAAACGCTTATCATAAGTTAGCCCACTCATTCCTGGGATAATTCTTGAAAACCTCTGGACCCTCTCCGGGGCCAACACATCCTCAGATATGGTGCCCAAAATGGCTCACAATACAAATGTGGCCTGAACAGCGCCTTAAGAGAGCCTCAGCATTACATCCCTGTTTTTGTATTCTAGCCTTCTTTAAATAACTTCCTGAAAATGGCAACACAAGTGGTAAAGAAGTGGTAACATGGCATGCTAGCTTTCATAGTTTGGGGTATTGAGTACAAGTCAGGAATCATGACGCACCTTTACAGGACTATGGTTAGGCTGTGTTTAGAGTTGCAAAAAGTTGTGAACACTGCCCAGTATATCACGGGTTCTGACCTCGCCACCATCAAGGGACTGACGAGTCGCAGCCTCAAAAAGGCAGCCAGCATCATCAGAGACCCACACACCCTGGTAACGCACTCATTACACTCCTGCCACCGGGTACAAGAAACAAACCTGAAAAGTGTAACGTCCAGGTTCAGAAACAGCTTATTGCCTACAGCCATCAAGCTATTAAACACCTCAAATAAGCTCTGAACTAAATAGATTATTATTGCACTATTATTTGATTTTTACGAGCGTGTAAATAATGTGTATATACGAGAATGTATATAATATATATATATCCACACATACACTGAACTTTCCTCTTGTTTATTATATTGCTTACAGACTAATATGTTTACATATTCTGTTGTGCTGCTTCAAGTAAGAATTTCATTGTTCTATCTGGGAGATATGACAATAAAACACTCTTGAGTATTGCACAAATTTCACACATGAGATACTAAAATTTTACCAAAGTCTTGGAAAAAGAAAATATTTTTAATGGGAGAGAGATGATGGAAGGAAAGCCAGGAATAGACAATCTCCGACAAATAAACTGAGGAGGGTTCAGAGATGGATAAGGTTCGTGGTAGGGCTACCTAGCCCTGGAACACAGAGAGTTGGTATCTCAGCTCAGACTCAAATAGGAAATGAAGATTGCATTCCAGTTCAACTTCAGTTTGCAGTCAATGTCAAAGGGATAGAGTTTGTGATAGAAACTGATGACAATGGTATTAGTCCTTCCAATATTAACAAACATCTGACAATTCAATACCCAATATTGACAAGACAGCACGATGAGCACAAGTCCTGGCATTTTGAAACACCCAAGAAGGTTTATAGCAATATTTTGAACATTGGATATTTCAGGTACTAACAAAAATGGCATTCAAAAGGTTTCATGTCAAAAGCTTAACCAGACAAGAAATACAATAATGGTGCAATGGTATTACACAACACTCGAGTGGGAACAAATCATTGACATAGATCTGGATCACCGATAACTGAAAACTTATCACAGCCTACCAGAATAACAAGTATTGTGGGTACCTGCAATATTGTCTCAATAAAATATATGGTAAATGTAGCAAATACTGTACATATTAGTCAAACTTAACAAAAGATTGAGTAGGCTGGATCTCTATTTGATTGAGCGCAGGAGGATGAGGGGAGATCCTATAGAGGTATACAAAATCATGAGAGGAATAGATCGGGTAGATGCACAGAGTCTTTTGCCCAGAGTAAGAGAATCGAAGATCAGAGGACATAGGTTCAAGGTGAAGGGGAAAAGATTTAATAGGAATCCGAGGGGTAACATTTTCACACAAAGGGTGGTGGGTGTATGGAACAAGCTGCCAGAGGAGGTAGTTGAGGCTGGGACTATCCCATCGTTTAAGAAACAGTTAGACAGGTACATGGATAGGACAGGTTTGGAGGGGATATGGACCAAGTGCAGGCAAGTGGGACTAGTGTAGCTGGTTCAATGTTTGCCCATGTGGGCGAGTTGGGCCGAAGGGCCTGTTTCCACACTGTATCACTCTATGACTAAAATTCCTGGCAAAGTATGAAAAACATTTTGAGGGAACGATTTTTGGGGTAAACATCATCTGGTGAAAAGATTTTTGTGAATCAGCTTCATACTTCCATTATTGTTTGTTTCTGTCCTGCCTCAGTGTATCTTCTCTTCAGACCACATTAGCTCTCATATGCCTCTTTCACATTATCTAAATTATTTTACGGAAGTAGGCACTTTATTTCATAGAAAATTTATATATATATTATTTTAGCACCTGTTTATATTTTTACAATACATATATTTCCAGTCATGGAAAATACAGAGTTGTAAAAGGAAGTTCTATCATTTTTAAGTGCAATGTATTGGTAGGGAAGTCATTACTCAATATGCATGTCTCATAGATCCAAAGCATTGCTCACATCCCCAATGAGTACATCATGCAATACATACTCCTGGACCTTGGAGCATACTATAATGGCAACATTAAATTGTACAAGCTCGGATCTACCACAATACTCCTTACATTGCTTTAATGATCTTCCAACAGCAGTTGCTGCTGTCTTCGTATGCTAACCTGGGAGCAGTTCGCGGATATGAGTTATCTTCAAAGTTGGGAATGAAGTGTAAAATTTACGAATTCATCGCTCTCTGCATTTTTCCAACTGCAAGTGATGGTCTTTTTCTTGCTGCGAGCCTGAGGATAGCTTAGAATGGTGCTGAGATTCTTGGTGTATTTAAAGGGCTGTGCATGGAGGGGCCTCTTTATCATCATTCAGCCCAATGGATATTGTTAGTGATGGAAAAGCAAAAATTTTGCACTTTTTGCTTGAATGGTACACACACCTTCCAAAGCAGCATGACCTAAATATTTCCAGATTTTCTGTTTGTTTTTTTTGTTTTTTTAAAGACTGGTCACCTGTTTCATCGAGATGGAAAAATGTATCGAGTGATAGTTGATTATTTTCAGAATCAATCATCATCATATTGAATGGCGGTGCTGGCTCGAAGGGCCGAATAGCCTGCTGCACCTATTTGTCCATGTTTCTTGCCATCATCCATTTATCAAAATTAATCACAATGTAAAAGCAATGTAAAAGACAGATTATTCCTGACAATATTCCTAAGGTGGTGATCATAGCTAAGAGGCTACAGGTCATACCAGAGCTTTCTAAGCTTCTCAAAGATCCAGTACTGTGAGCATCATATAATATCAACAACCTTTTAAAAAGTAATGGAAAAGCAGTGGAGGGTATGCTGGAGTCCAGGAACTGGAGAATCACTGTCTTCCCCGTAAATTAACATCTTTACCTTCTGCAATACCTAAACCCACGGGATGACAAGCAATTTGTGCCGAGTCAATTACAAGTCTTCTCTGAATAACAGGTCAGCTGCTAGAAACAAAAGTGCAAAAGTGTGTAGGATGATAATGCCTATCAAAGATTTGCCTCATCTAAGAGTTGGAGACATAATGCAGATGAATCACACACAAAACTAAAGTTAGAACCTTAACCATACCACAAACTAAATCGTAATATGAGATCATGACAGAGGTTTGAAATCAGAGGAAGAAGTGTCAATGCAGGAAGCCAATTTTGAAGACCTGCTTGATCCCTGGGATGGCAGGACTTTCATATGAAGAAAGACTGGATAGACTAGGCTTATACTCGCTGGAATTTAGAAGACTGGGGGGGGATCTTATAGAAACTTACAAAATTCTTAAGGGGTTGGACAGGCTAGTTGCAGGAAGATTGTTCCCGATATTGGGGAAGTCCAGAACAAGGGGTCACAGTTTAAGGATAAGGGGGAAGTCTTTTAGGACCGAGATGAGAAAGTTTTTTTTCACACAGAGAGTGGTGAATCTGTGGAATTCTCTGCCACAGAAGGTAGTTGAGGCCAGTTCATTGGCTATATTTAATAGGGAGTTAGATGTGGCCCTTGTGGCTAAAGGGATCAGGGGGTATGGAGAGAAGGCAGGTACAGGTTACTGAGCTGGATGATCAGCCATGATCATATTGAATGGCGGTGCAGGCTCGAAGGGCCGAATGGCCTACTCCTGCACCTATTTTCTATGTTTCTATATGATTGTGACAGGTTTCAATAAATAATAGGTTGTACAGAATGATTTCAGATTTAGATTAATTTAGTGTCATATACACTAGGATGCAATGAAATTCCTTATTCGCATAAAGCTGTCCAAGCTTTCAAGCTCTGTATCTTCTCCCAGAAGGTAAAAAATAAATGAGAATGGTGGGGCAGTAGGCATCCTTGACAACACTTCCAGCCTCCTTGATGAAACTAATTAGTGAAAACTAGAGGTTTGCCTGAAGGATCAGCATAGGCGAATAAATGTAGAAAGAGTAGTTTATGGTGTCAAAGAGACAAAGCTTAAATTAGGAACTCAAACTCTTAATTGCAGGTATGGAATAAACTTTATGCCTCAGCAATATCTTGTTTGTGTTTTTCTATGACAATTTTGTATTCTGCTTATGTGACATGATTGAATGGTGGAGTAGACTTGATGGGCTGAGTGGCCTAATTGTACTCCTATTTCTAATGACCTTATGACACAAAGATGCTAGAATCTTGAGCAAAAAAAAATGTTGGACAGACTCAGTGGGTCAGGAGCATCTGTGGAGGGAATGGCCAGACGATATTTTGGGTCAGGACCCTTGATCAGACTGATTGTAGTGGAGCGAAGAAAGCTGGAAAAGAGAGGTTGGGATGGGACAAAGCCAGGCAAGTGGATACAGCTGAGGGGGGGGGGGGGGGCAGATGGGTGGAGTAAGAGACAAAGGCTGGAGGTGAAAAGGTGAAGGTGTGAGATAAGGAGAGAAGAGTAGGAGTGAAATGTAAAGATCGGATGGATGGATATGTGAAACGGGACAAGGAGGAGAAGAAAGAGGAGGGATAAAGGGGGAATATGGGACTTGGGGAAAGGGCCAGGGTGATTCGGAAGATGGGAGATGGTGGGAGGAATATGTGCCCATATCCTAAGGAACAGAAGGCAAGGTCAAGTAAAAGCCATTGTGATCCCAAATTAATTAGGAGCATGAGGTGTGATCTTACATAGGGGTTTAAAATCATGAGGGGAAATAGAAGGGGTGAATTAGAGTACTTTACTACACTATAGCAACATTTACAAGGCATTTGGATAGGTAACATGGATAGGAAAGGTTTCGAGAAATATGGGCCAAATGGAGGTCCGTGGGGCTAAATTAGATGGGGCATCTTGGTCAGCATGGACCTGAAGGACCTATTTCATTGCAGTATGATTCTAATTGCAATGGTTCATTAGTAGTTGTGGTGTCCAAATTATTCTGCCAGGCCTCTGAAATACTCTTCCAGTAACTCAACCAATGCATTCACACACCAAGTCTTACCTAAATACATTAGAACAGGTGTTGGGATTATGGGGAGAAGTCAGCAGAATGAGGTTGAGACGGAAAGGTAGATCAGCCATGATTGAATGGTGGAGTAGATCTGAAGGGCTGAATGACCTAATTCTGCTCCTATCACTTATGATCTTATGAACAACAGACTAATATTACATCTTCCCCTCTCCCATCCACTATTTCACCTGTCATTTTTATATTTTCCTTGGTTAAAATGTTTAATTTTAATTCAAAGGCAACAGGGATGGTGGTGTAGATAGGGAAGGACAGTAGTTCTATGCTAACACTGCGACCAAATCAATTAAGAATTGTGGAAAGCTGTAAAGTGTATGAGGTTAAAGTGTCAGCTACTGTATGGTCAGATATTAGCATTTTTATTCCTGGTTCTGAGTTCAAATCTCACTCCAAAGACTGGACTATAAGATATAGATTGGTCCAATGCAATGGTTTCCAGCTTTGGATACAGTATTAAACCAAAGCTTTGTTTATTCTATCAGTGAATGTACAAGATCTAGTGGCATTAAAGAACAGGGAAGTGAACTGAGAATATTTATCTCTGTCAGGATGAATGCCAAAGTGATAAAGGAAAACATTTATTTAAATTCCAGCAATTAGAGACTAAGAGAAAAGAAACAAAAGAACAAATTGAAACTGAAATATCCAGCAATTTCCGTATAGAGAAATTGGTGAATTCTATATTTCACCTGATGGTTGCAATATGCCCCGTCTGAAGGGGAGGTGCTGTTTCTTGAGTTTCCAATGACAATTGTTGAACAGTACAAAGACAGAGAGGCCAAAGTAGGAGTGGAGTGGAGAACTGGGAGCTCAGGATTACTCTTGCAGACGAATTGGAGATGTTCTGCAAACTGTTCATCCGATCTGCATTTTATTAATGGGTATCCTAGCTAATCTGATCCTGCTCATATCAGATATTTAACAAATTGAATCACTGCAAATGACTGAGAACCACACATTTCCTCAATCAAACACAAGAGAGGAATTATTTAATTGTTATAAAATAATACATTGCAAATAAAGGAAAAGAAGAATTTTGAGAAATGATAGATAAGAATTTGTAGATATCCCACTTGCGCAACTTGGAGATTTGATGCAAAAAAAAGCGTAATGTCTTCATCCAGAAGTTCAATATATATTAAAGTCAAATCAGATCACAAAAGGAGGAAAAAGAATATTGAGATGCAACCTTATGAATATCTTCAAGTTGGCAATATGCTGGCATAAAAGGAAAAAAAGCCCAATAATTAAATAAAGCTATGAGAAGAGTTTAGAGTCACTTCCTTGAGCCACTCAGAAGCAAACCCAACATGAATCTTTTCCAAATGGAAATTAAATCATTGATTAAAATAGTATAAGGCAAAGTGTAACATTGAAATTAATAATCTACATCACTGATGTAGAAAAATAATCACAGCAACTGACTTAATGGAGCAAATAACGCATTTGATGCTGTAACACTTTATAGATCTGTAAGTAACGTACATAATCCAATTCATGATAATGTCACATTTCAAGTAAGTATGTAGCTTGTCAGATAATATTAAGTGATATATTCTTAGAGGCACAGGACATTGGTAGAATACTTAATATATACTTTGTAACAGTGTTCATTGTGGAAGATATTAGAAAGACATTGAAAGAGACAGAAATGATGGAACAAATGGATGAAGTGAATATTGATCGGCAGGACCAACTTGAACGATTGGGATTGCTTGGACTCGATAAATCTGATGTAGATGGTTTGTATGTAGTTGTGAACAGATGAGCTTCCACTATTTCCTAAATATAGAGAAAAAAAACTCAGAAGATTAGAACATGGTAAATGTGATGCCCTTGTTCTTGGTTGTAAGGACATTTATTTTATCTGTAGGCTGGTCAGCTTAGCATAGGTTTTGGAAACAACAATTGGGCAGGGGGAGGGTGGGAGAAACAAGTACTTGGGAGAGGTTTCAGTCAATTAGAGAGCCAGCATGGATTTATTAAGTTTGGCCAACATAATTAGAAGCTTGATGAAAGGAATGTAATGTTGTATACATGGAATTAAAAAAACGCAATTTATAAAATTTAATAAAATGAAAGCTTATGAAATGAAGTCACTTAACAGCTTGAATAAAAGTAATGCCTTAAGGTAGCAACTAAATGTTTCTTTTAGACTGAAGGATGGTACACATTGGTATTTTACAAGTGTCAATGTGAGGACTTTTTTGATATATTTAAAGACTTGAATATTGGAACAGAATAAAAGTTCAAAAGAGATCAGTTGACAGCAACAGGACACTAATACCCCACAGAATAGCCACACAACTGGCAGATGGAATTTATTGCAGAGAAATGTGAAGCCCTACTTTTTGGAAGAAGTGATCAAGAGAAGTAATACTGAACACTTTCCAAAAAGCGTGCATGAATGTCATTTGTAACTTATTAGTCCACACTGGAATGTCGTCTGGGTATTGCTGCATGCAGAGCTGCTTTGTTTGCTGAAGTATTGCAAAGGGGTTCAAATATTGTGCAATTTTCAATAAATATTTAATCTGATCCAATGAATGAGTTGAAGGTGGTTGGGCCAAGAACATTTCTCAGAACTGCAATGATATTTTGGGGCTGAATGGAATGCAACCTCAGCTATCTTCCTTTTTGTAAGAAATGTCTACAATCATTGGGGTATTTTCCTGTTGAAGTGCACCAGGATTCCCACTTGCACCAGTCAAATGCTGATTTGATGTCAAAGGCAGTCATAGTCATGCCTGGAATTGAGCTATTTGGTTATTGTTTGGTTCATAGCCATGCTAAGGTTTGAAGGCCATGTTGAAACTTGAACTGGCTAGTGGTGAGCAGCTTATTGCAGAATAACTGTTGCTTGGTAGCACTGTCAATGGTGCCCTACATCACTTTGCCAAAGCATGAGAGTGGACTCATTGGGCGATTATTAGCTTGGATCATTTGGATAAAAAGTATGTCCAGACCTTTTATGAACAGGACATACCTTGGCAATTTTTCAGATGATACATGTGTTATAACTGCATTGGAACTATCTAGCTTGAGGCAAAGTAGTTCTGGTGCATAAGCCTTCAGTACTGGAGGAGGAATACTGTCTTGTTCCTTAGGTTTTGTATTCCATGTTCTCATGTGTTCCTTGATATCACCTGGAGCAAAATGAATACATCATTTCCAGTGAGCATGTTTGCAAATGCTTCAGCCTTGTCTCTGGCAGATATATGCTATGCTCCACCATTGTTGGGGATGGGAATGATCTTGGATCCTCCTCCCACAATTAATTGTTAAAATGGCTATCTGGATTTATGAACAGAAGTTAGGACTGCAGAGTTTTAATCTCATTTCTTGAGAGTAAAAGTTATGTTTATTGCATGCTGTTTTTCAGCAGATATGTCATGCTGTGTTGCAGTTTCACTAGGCTAGCACCTCATTATTTTTAAGTATGTACTCCAGGTACATATGTACTCCTGGTGCTGGCCTTTCCGCATTTTTCTTTGAAACAGGGTTGATCCACTGGCCAAATTTTCAGAGATTGTTGAGCTCTAAGATTTAGTGGATCTAAGAATCCTGGTGCACAATTTGCAAAAGATGAATTTGTATGTCCAACAAGTTATTAAGATATCATATTCATTGTTTGATAGTTTCAGCTGGAGAAATTGAAAACAAAAAAGTGAAGTTATACTTGAGTTATTTAGGTCTATGGTGAGACTGCAACTGCAGTATTTGTATTGGTCCCTTTATTTAAGGAAGAATGTAAATGTGTTGGAAGTAGTTAAAAGAAAATTTACGAGCAAATGGTTTCTTGATATGCAAGGGCTGTTATGTTAGCGAGAATGTGAGCTAAATCGTAGAATAATACAGAAGGGAAAATAGTCCGTTGCCCAACAATACAATGCTGACACCAAACACTGGTGTACACTAATGTGACATTAGTCCCATTTTATTCCCCCGCATCCCCCTTACAGGTGCACCATAGAACGCTTGCCACTCTGTTGCATCACAGCTTGGTTTGGGAATATGCTCTGCCCAAGACCACAAGAAATTGCAGAGTTATGGATGTACCCAGTTCATCACACAGACCAGATTCCCCACTATCGATTCCATCTATGCTTCACGATGCCTCGGAAAAGAAGCCAATATAATCAGACGTCCCATTCCAGTCATTCCTTCTCGTTGCTCCTGTTGGGCAGAAGAAATAGAAGCTTGAAAGTGTGCACACCAGATTCTGGAACAGCTTCCTCTCCTCTGTTGTCAGGTTTCTAAACATTCTTGCCATGCGGTAGGGTACTGTCGAATTCGCCTCTGCACCATGGCAGACAATGGACTTTGTCTATGGAACTGATGTGCTACAATGATGAGAACTATATTCTGCACTCTGTATCTTTCCCTTTGTTCAACTTAAGATAGATTTGTTCAACCAAAGAGTTTGAAGAAGGGTCTCAACATTGTATCCAGAGATTTTTTTTAATTAAAAAAATACTTTATTCAAGAAATAAATATATACAAAACATGTTCTTCCAAAACTTCATCCGACATTCTCGGAGGCTATACATACAATCAATACATACATGCAATACCCCAATTACATAAAATTACCCCCCACCCTTGCCACTCATGTGGCCCACTGGCATGGAATCCCTTCCCTTATTTTGAGGGGCGTCTCCACCACACCTTGCGCCCCATGTCCAGCAGCGGAAGGACCCTAGACTGCGGTCCTCCCCCACAGAGCCTTGTGGCCCTCAGCATGTGCACTCAGTGTGGCCCTCAGCATGTGCTGCAGTGGGCCAGTCGGCAACATTCCCCGACAGACATCTCGCTCCGCTGAGAGGTCAACAAAGCTCGGGCAGTCCAAAGAGCGTCTTTCACCGGGTTGATGACCTTCCAGCAGCACTCAATGTCAATCTCTGAATGCATCCCTGGGAACAGTCCATAATCACAGAGTCCTCTGTGACGGAGCTGTTCGGAATAAATCGTGACAGGGACCCTTGCAAACCTCTCCAGACTCTCTTTGCAAATCCACACTCTGCGAAGAGGTGGGCAACCATCTCCTCTCCATAGCATCCGTCCAGAGGGCAGTGTGCACTGGTGGTGAGGTTCCAGCGGTGCAGGAAGGATCTGACTGGGGGGGGGGGCTTCCTTCACCACCAGCCAAACCAGGTCTTGGTGCTTGTTGGTGAACTCTGGCGATGAAGCATTTCGCCAAACAAGCTGGGCAGTCTGCTCTGGGAACCACGCCACAGGATCCATGAAGTCATTTCCCTGCATTTCTTGCAGGACGTTCCATGCTGACCACTGCCCAATGGACTTGTGGTCAGGGCCTTATATCCAGAGATGCTGTCTGTCCAGCTGAGTTACTCCAGAATTTTGTATCTATCTTCAGTATAAACCAGCATCTGCAGTTCCTTCCTACACTTTTGTTCAACGTATTGTACTTGGGTTTGACTTGATTGTATTATCTGATCTGATTGGATACAAGCAAAATAAAACTTTTCACTGTACCTGTGTACATGTGACAATAGTAAACCTGAATCATCAAATCCCCCAGATTTGACGACTTACCTGCACGCATGCTGTCATTTACAACTTAATTAATGTTTATCATTAACTTAGCAATTTGCACATCTTTCAGGTGTGGGAAGAAAGCAAACTACTCAGAGGAACAATATGCATATTCCATAAACAGCACCAGAGGTCAGGCTAGACAACAGATCTAGTAAGCAGTACCATTATGCCTTCCCAAAAGTTAGTCATGTCAGCTATGATTTATCAGCTGGTGAAGCATGCGTGAGTGGCTGAGTGATTTTTTTCCTGCTACTATATTTATAAGATTACTAAAAACAATTAAAAATGAAATAAGTTATGAGAAAACTCAAAAACCTTAAAACTGTAGATAATTAAACCCATTAAATACATTGTTTTTGGCATAGGTTTTGGGTTTTTGTCATTTGTAATACATTATAGTGAAAAGCTTGCTTTACTTACTTTCTAGTCACATTATGTTTTACAAGTACCATGAAGTCATACACAATTATAACAGAAAGTGCAAAGAGAGACATACCAGAGTGCAGATTAGTGTTACAATGTTATTGCATTAGAGTTACAGTAAAAGTCCAGCCAAAAAAAGTGCAAGGACCACAATGGGGTAGGTTGGAGGAATGTAATTACACCCTTAGGTTAAGAGAAGACTGTACAGTTCTGATAACAGAGGGGAGGAAGCTGCTTTTGAATCTGATTTTAAGCCTTTATATCTTTACGGACAGGGAGAAGAGGGAATATCTCGGGTGTAAATGGTCCTTGATTAAGTTAGCTGCTTTCCCGAGGCAACGGGAAGTCTTGATGTAGTCGGTGTGGGGGGATCTGGTTTGTGTAACGAACTGAGCTACATCCACAACTCTGCAATATTGTGCAGTCTTGGGCAGAGCTGTTGCCAAATGAAGTTGTGATGCATCCCCATTTGATGCTATCCACACTGCATCTGTAAAAGTTGGTAAGAATAATTGGTTACATACAAACCTCTTTAGGCTTCTGAGGAAGTAGAGGCGTGGCTGTGCTTTTTTGGCCATAGATCCAATTTGTCCAGATATTTACACCTAAGAACTTGAAGCTCTCGACTATTTTCAGCACCAATGATGCTGACTGTGGTGTGTGCACTCCTCCTTTTCCTGAAGTCAACAACTAGCTCCTCCGTCTTGAAGATGTTGATGGAGAGGTTGTTGTCATGATACCATACTAAGCCCTCTATCTCCCTCCAGTACTTTGGAGAGGTCAGTGGCGCTGACTGATGGATGAGGATGGACCATGTGGAACTGAGGTTCTGTCATTGTTTGAGAACCGGATCTTGATGGTGCTGTCCTGCAAAATTGTAAGTGGAGGAGAGCAGAATTTGGCTGCACAATCCTGACTTGTTTAGGGAGTATAATAAGGGATGGAGAACACATTCTTATGGGGCACTCTTGTTGAGAATTATCATGGAGGATATTTTGTTGCTATTCTCACTTAATGTGGTCTGTGGATCAGGAAGCCGAGGATACAGTGGTAGAGGTGGTGCTGACTCCAAGGTCCAGGAGTTTGGACATGCGATTGGTTGGGATTATACTTTTAAGTTGAATTAATGAATGAATGCTTTATTGTCACATGTGACAATAGACAATAGACAATAGGTGCAGGAGGAGGCCATTCGGCCCTTCGAGCCAGCACCGCCATTCAATGTGATCATGGCTGATCATTCTCAATCAGTACCCCGTTCCTGCCTTCTCCCCATACCCCCTGACTCCGCTATCCTTAAGAGCTCTATCTCACAGTGTCACAGTGAAATTCTTTGCTTACATACTGAATAGTGAAGTATCCAAGGTATGCAATTAGTCGCCCTTAAAGGGCTCTTACGAAGTTATAAAGTACCCACATGCCAGGTCCCCCTTTGTTCTCCCTCCCCCTCCCCCTCCCGCCCACACCGGGTCCTCCTTTGTTCCTTCCCCCGGCAGCGGTGCACTCACTTCCACATGGTCCGGCCTCGTCCATCGGTCGGCGCCACCATCGACCGCTGCGCCGACCTCTCCACTATCGCCACTAGGTCCAATCCGGATGCCGACCCAGGCGCCAGCCGCGGACACCGCAGACCCGGCGGCCGTTGGTCGCGGGCTTTGTCGACTCAAGAGGCTCCACCTCTGATCCGTGAGGCCCGAGGTCATAAGATCATAAATGATAGTAGAGTTAGGCCATTTGGCCCATCAAGCCTACTCCGCCATTCAATCATGACTGGTCTATCTCTCCCTCCTAACCCAATTCTGCCTTTTCCCCATAACCAACACCTGTACTAATTAAGAATCTATCTATCTCTGCCATAAAAATATGTATTGCCTTGGCCTCCACAGATTCACCACCCCGTTCCGAAAAGAACGTTCTTTAATTCTGAGGCTATGACTAGTCCTAGACTCGCCCACTCGTGAAAACATCCTCTCCACATCCACTCTGTCCAAGCCTTTCACTATGCTGTATGTTTCAATGAGGTCCTCCCTCATTCTTCTAAACTCCAGCGAGTACAGGCCCAGTGCCGCCAAACACTCATCATTTGTTAACCTACTCATTCTTGTTAACCTCCTCTGGACCCTCTCCAGAGCCAGCACATCCTTCCTCAGATATGGAGCCCAAAATTATTCACAATATTCCAAATGCGGCCTTACCAGCGCCTAAAAGAGCCTCAACATTACATCCGATTTTTGCATACAAGCCCTCTGAAAATAAATGCTAGCAATGAGTTTGCTTTCTTTACTACTGATTCGACTTGCAGATTAACTTTTTGGGAGTCCTGCACCAGCACTCCCAAGTTCCTTAGCACCTCCGATTTCTGGATTCTCTCCCCATTTAGAAAATAGTCTACGCCTTTATTCCTACTACCAAAATGGATGACTCCACACTTTGCTGCACTATATTCCATCTGCCACTTCTCTGCCCACTCTCCCAACCTGTCCAAGTCCTTCTGCAGAATCCCTGTTTTCTCTACACTACCTGCCTCTCCACCTATTTTCGTATCATCCGCCAACTTGGCCACAAAGCCTTCAAACCCTCGCCCAAATCATTGATATACAAAGTGAAGCGTAGCGGTCCCAGCACCGACCCCTGCGGAACTCGGCTAGTCACTGGCAGCCAACCAGAAAAAGGCCCCTATATTGTCACTCTTTATCTTCTGCCATCCAGCCAACCTGCTATCCATGGTAGTATCTGCCCTTTGATACTGTGGGTTCTCATCTTCCTGAGCAGCCTCAAGTGTGGTACCTTATCAAAGGCTTTCTGAAAATCTAAGTAAATAACATCTACTGACTCTCCATTGTCTGTCCTGCTATTTACTTCTCAAAGAATTCCAGCAAATTTGTCAGCTAACACCTCCCCTTCACAAAGCTATGCTGACTTCGGCTTATTTTATCGTGAACTTCTAAGTACTCCGTAACCTCATCCTTTATAATGGATGCTAAAATCTTACCAACCACCAAAATCAGACTAACCAAACCTCAGAACGGAGTTGGGGGAAGTTAAAGATGTCCGTGAATACATTAATCTACATAATAATACTTAATATTCTAATTCAAAACTAATATTAAAATAAAAATATAAACTGCAATTTACCTGCCTCTTTTGAACATGTTTCCGGTTCAATGGGGTACTGAATCAGGCCAGATCTGACTTATCACATGTTCAGCCACAGTTTGTTGCATAACTGCTAGGAAACTGCAGGAACTTTGCATCATGGACTTCATGATGGGTCCAAGAAAGAGAATGGTCAGAATGATAGCAGTTCATTTAGTACATTTGAAGCTTCGTGGATTATTTTAGACCGACCTGGTCTAAATACCGACCTGGATAGAGCTCTTAAGGATAGCGGAGTGAGGGGGTATGGGGAGAAGGCAGGAACGGGGTACTGATTGAGAGTGATCAGCCATGATCGCATTGAATGGCGGTGCTGGCTCGAAGGGCTGAATGGCCTACTCCTGCACCTATTGTCTATTGTCTATTGACCTGTTTGTCAACCGACCTGTTGATTTGGAGTTACATAGAGCCATTCCGAGTAAAAATGGTAGATATCCTTCTCTGAAGGACCTGTGTGAACCAGATGGATATTTACTACAAAGCTATCATTTCCAATGCTATCTTTTTATTGCAGACTTGTTTTTATATTACTCAATATTCCCCAGTAGACATCATGAGATTCAAATTTGTGTTCCCAGGCCTTTTGATGCATCTCATTTATCTATTGTTTAAAAAATTATAGAAAGCTTTGAATTTAATGGGCATTAGTGGAAAGAGGGAAGGATGCCTCTTCAAGAGTAGCCTTAAATAGGGAATTAGACACATAATTGAAGTAGAAAGAAACTGCAGCGAAGTAGGGGAAAGTAAGAGAATGAAAACAACAGGATTTGAAAAACCTCAGGGGCACTAAACAGCATACTTCTGTAAGGGATTTTCTGCGCCGAGCGTTCGCCCGACCTAAGGTCCCCGTGCCTTGCTCTGATCCCTTGACCAGGCCGCGCACACTGGTTCCCCATGAATGGTTCGACCCACTCACCCCCTACGGTTCTAGACACTGGACTTAGATGCAGGAGCGTTGATAGTGCAGAAAAACTCAACCAGACCAGATTTGAAGACCAGGGTTTAAATGGAAAAGGCTTTTATTGAGCACTCGGGACTATTGTACATGAATGCTCTTCACAGTTCTATAAGACATATCTATAAGACACATACCGAATTACGTGAATACTTTTGACTATGAATCATAAAACGCACAGTTCTACAAGACATATACATGAATACTTTTGACTATGAATCATAAAACGTACAGTTCTACAAGACATATACATGAATATCTTTGACTCTGAATTCTAAAACGTACAGTTCTACAAGACATATACACGACTGTAAGATGGGGAACATACGACACATCGCAAAATTGGCCAACACATATTTACTTATACACCCACGTTAATTAAACCACCCTCCCCTCTACACTAAACTATGTCCAGGATGTGCAGGATCGGGGTACATGCTCACCATGGGGCTATTACTGGGGTCACTGGCTGTTCGTGCTGCTTCTCCGCTGTTCTCCGTGAGGGTCGTGCTTGTTCCGGGAGTTTCTTCCTTCCGTTCTTCTCGGTGAGTCTCCGTTCTCCGTGCCGTTTGTTGCCTCCTCTGACTTCTGTCTTGCATCAGTTTCGACTTGCATGATTTTAAAACCCAAAAGTCGTGGCCAGTTATACTAATTCTGACCCGTCCTATCTCCCGCCAGATCTCGGGATTTCTTTGTTTCAAAGATGGGTATTTGAGTTTTCTCTCTAGTATAAGAAAATAACTGCAGATGCTGGTACAAATCGATTTATTCACAAATTGCTGGAGTAACTCAGCAGGTCAGGCAGCATAACAGTATAACAGATAACAGAGCTTTATTTGTCATTCGGTACCGAAGTACCGAACGAAACTACATAGCAGTCATAGAAAAAAAGAACACAAGACACATAACCCCAACACAAACGTCCATCACAGTGACTCCAAACACCCCCTTACTGTGATGGAGGCAACAAAACTTCCACTCTCTTCCCCACGCCCACGGACAGACAGCTCGTCCCCGACCGACCCGCACAGTCCCCGCAAGGGGATGGAAGTCCCCGCGGCCGAATCGCACCGGGCGCTGAAACGTCTCGCGGCCGAGCCGGGCGATGAAAGGCCCCACGACCAAGCCTTGCGCAGCTAAGTCCCGTGGCCGAGCCGCACCGGGCGAGGTTAAGTCCCGTGGCCGAGCCGCACCAGCGATGAAAAGTCCCGCGGCCGAGCCGCACCGGGCGATGTTAAGTCCCGCGGCCGAGCTGCACCGGGCACTGTTAAGTCCAGCGGCCAAGCCGCACCGGGCGATGTAAAGTCCCGCGGCCGAGCCGCACCGGGCACTGTTAAGTCCCGTGGCCGAGCCGCACCGGGCGAGGTTAAGTCCCGTGGCCGAGCCGCACCAGCGATGAAAAGTCCCGCGGCCGAGCCGCACCGGGCGATGTAAAGTCCCGCGGCCGAGCCGCACCGGGCGATGTTAAGTCCCGCGGCCGAGCTGCACCGGGCACTGTTAAGTCCAGCGGCCAAGCCGCACCGGGCGATGTAAAGTCCCGCGGCCGAGCCGCACCGGGCACTGTTAAGTCCAGCGGCCGAGCCGCACCGGGCGATGTAAAGTCCAGCGGCCGAGCCGCACCGGGCGATGTTAGGCCCCGCAGCCGAGCCGCACCCCACGCCGTGAGGAAGAGAAAAGTTTCCCCCACCCCCCCCACCACCACCCCACCCACACCACCACCCCCCCACCCACACCACCACCCCCCACACATACACAACCAAAAAAAAAATACAAAAACCATCCCAACACCGACATACAACAAAAAAAAAAGGGAAAAAAGACGAATAGACTGCTAGCGAGCCGCAGCCGTTAGGCGCCGCCACTTCCGCATTCCAGCATCTCGGGAGAGAAGGAATGGGTGACATTTCGGGTCGAGACCCTTCTTCAGACTGATGTCGGGGGTGGGACAAAGGAAGGATATAGGTGGAGACAGGAAGATAGAGGGAGATCTGGGAAGGAGGAGGGGAAGGGAGGGACAGAGGAGCTATCTGAAGTTGGAGAAGTCGGCGTTCATACCACCGGGCTGCAAACTGCCCAGGCGAAATATGAGGTGCTGCTCCTCCAATTTCCGGCGGGCCTCACTATGGCACTGGAGGAGGCCCATGACAGAGAGGTCAGACTGGGAATGGGAGGGGGAGTTAAAGTGCTGGGCCACCGGGAGATCAGTTGCGTTAATGCGGACCGAGCGCAGTTGTTCAGCGAAGCGATCGCCGAGCCTGCGCTTAGTTTCGCCGATATAAATAAGTTGACATCTAGAGCAGCGGATGCAATAGATGAGGTTGGAGGAGGTGCAGGTGAACCTCTGTCTCACCTGGAAAGACTGTTTGGGTCCTTTGATGGAGTTGAGGGGGGAGGTAAAGAGACAAGTGTTGCATCTCGTGCGGTTGCAAGGGAAAGTGCCCGGGGTTGGGGTGGTTTGGGTAGGAAGGGACGAGTGGACCAGGGAGTTACGGAGGAACGGTCTCTGCGGAACGCAGAGAGGGGAGGGGATGGGAAGATATGGCCAGTGGTGGGGTCCCGTTGTAGGTGACGGAAATGTTGGTGGATGTTATGTTGGATCCGCTGGCTGGTGGGGTGGAAGGTGAGAACGAGGGGGATCCTGTCCTTGTTGCGAGTGGGGGGAGGGGGAGCAAGAGCGGAGCTGCGGGATGTAGAAGAGACCCTAGTGAGAGCCTCATCTATAATGGAGGAGGGGAAGCCCCGTTTTCTGAAGAACGAGGACATCTCGGAAGCCCTAGTCTGAAACACCTCATCCCGGGCGCAGATGCGGCGTAGACGGAGGAATTGGGAGTAGGGGATAGACTTTTTGCAGGGGACCGGGTGGGAAGAAGTGTAGTCCAGATAGCTGTGCGAGTCGGTGGGCTTGTAGTAAATGTCCGTCACTAGTCTGTCTCCTGTGATGGAGATGGTGAGGTCCAGAAATGGGAGGGAGATGTCAGAGATAGTCCAGGTATATTTAAGGGCAGGATGGAAATTGGAGGTGAAGTGTATGAAGTCAGTGAGTTCTGCATGGGTGCAAGAGGTAGCACCAATGCAGTCGTCGATGTAGCGGAGGTAGAGTTCGGGGATGGGGCCAGTGTACGTCTGGAATAGGGATTGTTCGACGTACCCGACAAAGAGGCAGGCGTAGCTAGGGCCCATGCGAGTGCCCATAGCTACGCCTCTGGTTTGGAGGAAGTGGGAGGAGTCAAAGGAGAAGTTGTTGAGGGTAAGAACCAGCTCTGCTAGGTGGAGGAGAGTGTTGGTCGATGGGGATTGGCTGGTTCTACGGTCGAGGAAGAAACGGAGGGCTTCGAGACCATCCTTGTGGGGGATGGAGGTGTAGAGTGACTGGACATCCATGGTGAAAATGAGGGAGTGGGGGCCTGGGAACCAGAAGTTATCCAGGAGATGGAGAGCGTGTGAGGTGTCTTGGACGTAGGTGGGGAGGGATTTAACCAGGTGGGATAGGATGGAGTCGAGGTAGGTAGAGATAAGTTCGGTATGGCATGAGCAGGCAGAGACAATGGGTCTGCCGGGACAGTTGTGTTTGTGGATTTTGGGTAGGAGGTAGAATCGGGCCGTGCGGGGCTGGGGAACTATGAGATTGGAGGCACTGAGGGGTAGATCGCCGGAGGTGATGAGGTCGGTGATGGTGCTGCTGATAAAGGTCTGGTGTTTATCGGTGGGGTCATGGTCCAGGGATAGGTAGCAAGAGGTGTCTGATAGTTGTCGTCTGGCCTCGGTGCGGTAGAGGTCAGCACGCCAGACTACCACAATCTGGTAGCACAAACCTCATCTATTGCATCCGCTGCTCTAGATGTCAACTTATTTATATCGGTGAAACCAAGCGCAGGCTCGGCGATCGCTTCGCTGAACACCTGCACTCGGTCCGAATTAACGCAACTGATCTCCCGGTGGCCCAGCACTTTAACTCCCCCTCCCATTCCCAGTCTGACCTCTCTGTCATGGGCCTCCTCCAGTGCCATAGTGAGGCCCGCCGGAAATTGGAGGAGCAGCACCTCATATTTCGCCTGGGCAGTTTGCAGCCCGGTGGTATGAACGTCGACTTCTCCAACTTCAGATAGCTCCTCTGTCCCTCCCTTCCCCTCCTCCTTCCCAGATCTCCCTCTATCTTCCTGTCTCCACCTATATCCTTCCTTTGTCCCACCCCCGACATCAGTCTGAAGAAGGGTCTCGACCCGAAACGTCACCCATTCCTTCTCTCCCGAGATGCTGCCTGACCTGCTGAGTTACTCCAACATTTTGTGAATAAATTGAGTTTTCTCTCTGTTCTGCGTTATGTCCTGGGGTACCGGTGATGGCTAGACGGTCTGTTAATCTGTTTCTCGTTGAGAGGTGATGGGTTTAACTGGTTTCCCATCACCTGCCAGGTAGGTTTCTATGGGCTATTGTGCCCCCTTAACGAGATTAACTGTGTAGGTCGGCTTGGGGCATTGTGAGTATGCTGATGTCAGCGCCCCAGTGTCTGGACTTCGACCTGGTTTCGCAGGTTTCTGCATGGCCAATATCCATCCATTGTTCTGGCCGTGGCTTTGCAGAAACCTAGAGACTGGGCTGTGGGGTTTTTGCTTTTGTGGCTGGTCACGAGGTCCCGTGGCCATCTTGGGACCCACGGATTGTGACATCCCTTGTTAACACACTGACCGCAGCCTTTCTCCGCTATCAGCCCCAGTCCCGTATAAAATGTCCAAACTGCAGTTCTTTGGTTTGGTGTTGATTGCAGAATGAGGGAAAACTTCTCAAATCTTACACTTCCATACTGAGCTTTAATGCAAGGAAAATCTAACTCAGAAACACAAGCAGTACACCATCTGACTGTGCCTACTCTGCCGTTCAAACTGAACCACATATATTTGGATTTACTTAATATCCAGAAATCTGAAGAAGGGTCTCGACCCGAAACGTCACCCATTCCTTCTCTCCTGAGATGCTGCCTGACCCGCTGAGTTACTCCAGCTTTTTGTGATACCGTCGATTTGTACCAGCATCTGCAGTTATTTTCCTCCAGAAATCTATTGGTCCATCTTGAACATACTAAATAATAGCACTCCAGGATAGAATTCCAAAAATTCACTACCCTCTCGGGAATAAAATTTTCCCTAATTTCCTTAGCTACTTATTCATAAGTAAAAATAGTCCTTCCCATTCCCATACTGACTTGTCTGTCTTGGGACTCCTCCATTGCCAGAATGAAGCCACACACAAACTGGAGGAACAGCACCTCAAACTTTGCTGGGGCTGCTTACAATCCAACATTATGAACACTGAATTCTGCTACTTTCATCGATGTATTCAAAAGAGAGTTAGATATAGCTCTTAGGGCCAACAGAATCAAGGGATTTGGGGAGAAAGCAGGAACAGGGTACCGATTCTGGATTATCAGCCATGATCATTTTGGATGACGGTGCTGGCTCGAATGGCCCACGCCTGCACCTATTTTTCGGTTTAGGTTGCCTCTATAAATCTCCCCCCACCCTTTGTTCCCTCCTCCTATATTCTTTCTCCATGATACACAATTCACACCTCATTAATTCTCTAGTCACAATTTGCAATTCTCTAATAGTTTTCATACCTTGTGTGTGTTCATCTCTGGCCTTTGTCCAACCTTCTGCCTATCAAAAACCTGTGCTCACCTATGACCTGCCATGCTTTATCCTGCCCCTCCACTCAAGTAGCTTTCTTTCCTCCCACCCCTGCCATCAGTCTGAAGAAGAATCCTGACCAGAAATGTCATGTCAGAAATCCATGACACTCGTTACTCCAGTATTTTGCGTCTTTCCTTGACAAGACAGCATCCGCAGTTCCTATGATCATACGATACGATAAAACTTTATTCATCCCCAGAGGGAAATTGGTCTGCCAAGTCACAACACACAAGGAAGACGAAATCTTGAAATTAACCGGGAGATCAGGTTGGCTGAGCGAAGGTGTTCCGCGAAACAATCGCCCAGCCTGCGTTTGGTCTCGCCGATGTATAAGAGTCCACACCTTGAACAACGGACACAGTAGATGAGGTTGGAGGAGGTGCAAGTGAGGAGGTTCTCAGTTGCTGGACTCTTTAATTCTCTTTCCCATTCGTACACACACCTTTCTGTCCTCGGTCTCCTCCATTGTCAGAGTGAAGCTAAACGCAAATTGGAGGAACAGCATCTCATATTTCGCTAGGGCAGCTTACAGACCAGTGGTATGAATATTGATTTCTCTCACTTCAGGTAGCCCCATCATTCCACTGGGTCTCCCCCTTCCCCCTCCAGCCAGTTGACCCCCAGTACTCCCCACATCGGTCCTCATGCCCCCCTCTGCCCAGCTAACCCACCACCCCCCCACCATACATCCCCTCCACCTGCCCCCCTGCCTCCATCCGACCCCAACCCCCACCATTGCCGGGTGTTCACCATCCCCCCTGACCTCCCCCTTTCAGACACCGAATGGTCGGTCCTCAGCAGAGGCCTTACTTTTGTTCCCCTCCGCCCCCACATCAACGAGTTCCGCGTCCGCCATGACGTGGAGCTCTTCTTCCGCCGACTCCGCCTCTGAGCCTTTTACCATGGCAAGGAGTCCCGACCCCCCACTGATGACCCCTTCTCCCGTCTCCAACGGACCCCCTCCACTTTTACCCCCCAGTATGGCCTACTACCCTCCCTGGAACTTTTTATCTCAAACTGCCGGCGTGACATCAGCCGCCTCAAATTTTCCACTCCCCTGACTAACTCCAACCTCTCCCCTCCTGAACGTGCAGCCCTCCACTCACTCCGCAACAACCCGGACTTAATAATTAAACCCGCTGACAAGGGAGGGGCTGTGGTAGTCTGGCGTGCTGACCTCTACCGCACCGAGGCCAGACGACAACTATCAGACACCTCTTCCTACCTATCCCTGGACCATGACCCCACCGATAAACACCAGACCTTCATCAGCAGCACCATCACCGACCTCATCAACTCCGGCGATCTACCCCTCAGTGCCACCAATCTCATAGTTCCCCAGCCCCGCACGGCCCGATTCTACCTCCTACCCAAAATCCACAAACACAACTGTCCCGGCAGACCCATTGTCTCTGCCTGCTCATGCCCCACCGAACTTATCTCTACCTACCTCGACTCTATCCTATCCCCCCTGGTTAAATCCCTCCCCACCTACGTCCAAAACACCTCACACGCTCTCCATCTCTTGGATAACTTCCGGTTCCCAGGCCCCCACTCCCTCATTTTCACCATGGATGTCCAGTCACTCTACACTTCCATCCCCCACAAGGATGGTCTCGAAGCCCTCCGTTTCTTCCTCGACCGTAGAACCAGCCAATCCCCATCGACCAACACTCTCCTCCGCCTAGCAGAGCTGGTTCTTACCCTCAACAACTTCTCCTTTGACTCCTCCCACTTCCTCCAAACCAGAGGCGTAGCTATGGGCACTCGCATGGGCCCTAGCTACGCCTGCCTCTTTGTCGGGTACGTCGAACAATCCCTGTTCCAGACGTACACTGGCCCCATCCCCGAACTCTACCTCCGCTACATCGACGACTGCATTGGTGCTACCTCTTGCACCCATGCAGAACTCACTGACTTCATACACTTCACCTCCAATTTCCATCCTGCCCTTAAATATACCTGGACTATCTCTGACATCTCCCTCCCGTGTCTGGACCTCACCATCTCCATCACAGGAGAAAAACTAGTGACGGACATTTACTACAAGCCCACCGACTCGCACAGCTATCTGGACTACACTTCTTCCCACCCGGCCCCCTGCAAAAAGTCTATCCCCTACTCCCAATTCCTCCGTCTACGCCGCATCTGCGCCCGGGATGAGGTGTTTCAGACTAGGGCTTCCGAGATGTCCTCGTTCTTCAGAAAACGGGGCTTCCCCTCCTCCATTATAGATGAGGCTCTCACTAGTGTCTCTTCTACATCCCGCAGCTCCGCTCTTGCTCCCCCTCCCCCACTCGCAACAAGGACAGGATCCCCCTCGTTCTCACCTTCCACCCCACCAGCCAGCGGATCCAACATATCATCCACCAACATTTCCGTCACCTACAACAGGACCCCACCACTGGCCATATCTTCCCATCCCCTCCCCTCGTTCCGCAGAGACCGTTCCCTCCGCAACTCCCTGGTCCACTCGTCCCTTCCTACCCAAACCACCCTAACCCCGGGCACTTTCCCTTGCAACCGCACGAGATGCAACACCTGTCCCTTTACCTCCCCCCTCAACTCCATCAAAGGACCCAAACAGTCTTTCCAGGTGAGACAGAGGTTCACCTCACCTCCTCCAACCTCATCTATTGCATCCGCTGCTCTAGATGTCAACTTATTTATATCGGCGAAACCAAGCGCAGGCTCGGCGATCGCTTCGCTGAACACCTGCGCTCGGTCCGCATTAACGCAACTGATCTCCCGGTGGCCCAGCACTTTAACTCCCCCTCCCATTCCCAGTCTGACCTCTCTGTCATGGGCCTCCTCCAGTGCCATAGTGAGGCCCGCCGGAAATTGGTGGAGCAGCACCTCATATTTCGCCTGGGCAGTTTGCGGCCCGGTGGTATGAACGTCGACTTCTCCAACTTCAGATAGCTCCTCTGTCCCTCCCTTCCCTTCCTCCTTCCCAGATCTCCCTCTATCTTCCTGTCTCCACCTATATCCTTCCTTTGTCCCACCCCCGACATCAGTCTGAAGAAGGGTCTCGATCCGAAACGTCACCCATTCCTTCTCTCCCGAGATGCTGCCTGACCTGCTGAGTTACTCCAGCATTTTGTGAATATTCCGTCTCTCTCTATCCCTCCCCCACCCACGTCACACTAGCTTCTCATTTTTACCCTACAAACAGCTTACAATGGCTTGTTTCCTTTATCATCATTACTTTTTTGCATATCTTTCATTCATTGTTCTTTATCTCTCCACATCAGCATCTATATCTCAAGCACATCCTGGTCGGTTGTAAGACCAGCCTAACACAAGGCAGGTACACCTGGCGACACAACCAGGTGCTGAGGTGTTTGGCAGCTGCACTTGAGTGCAAGAGAGTTACCACCAACGCCATGCCTATCAATGCCCAGCTAACATTCCCGCAAATCCAATCGTTCATCCGGGAAGGAGAGAAACGGAAGACTACCACCTCGCCTCTCATCTCATGCCCACTGAGCGCAGCCAGAGACTGGGAAATGCGGGTTGACCTAGGCCAGAGGCTTTCCTTCCCAGTTGAAATCGCAGCTACCAACCTGCGACCAGACCTCGTCCTCTGGTCCAATTCCTGTCGCCGTGTTTTCATCATTGAGCTGACGGTGCCCTGGGAGGAGGCTGTGGACGAGGCATTTGAAAGGAAATGGCTGAGATATTCCAACCTTGCAGTAGAGGCAGAGGAGCGAGGTTGGAGTGTAAGAGTGCGTCCAGTGGAGGTGGGGTGCAGGGGCTTTGTAGCCAGTTCCACTGCACGGCTCCTGAGGGAAGTTGGAGTCAGAGGGCAGGCCCAAAGGAGGGCAATCAAAGAACTTGTAAATGCCGCCGAACGGTGCAGTCACTGGCTGTGGCTGAAAAGATACTGTCTGGGCTGCCACGTGACCATCTAGAGGCTAACCATAAGACACACACCCAGGTCTGATCACCCTGTGGTGGGCCTGCCTCGACTGAGGGTGTCTTGTGATAAAAGGCCGAAACACCCAGTGACGTTATAGACAATAGACAATAGGTGCAGGAGTAGGCCATTCAGCCCTTCGAGCCAGCACCGCCATTCAATGCGATCATGGCTGATCACTCTCAATCAGTACCCCGTTCCTGCCTTCTCCCCATACCCCCTCACTCCGCTATCCTTAAGAGCTCTATCCAGCTCTCTCTTGAAAGCATCCAACGAACTGGCCTCCACTGCCTTCTGAGGCAGAGAATTCCACACCTTCACCACTCTCTGACTGAAAAAGTTCTTCCTCATCTCCGTTCTAAATGGCCTACCCCTTATTCTTAAACTGTGGCCCCTTGTTCTGGACTCCCCCAACATTGGGAACATGTTTCCTGCCTCTAATGTGTCCAATCCCCTAATTATCTTATATGTTTCAATAAGATCCCCCCTCATCCTTCTAAATTCCAGTGTATACAAGCCTAATTGCTCCAGCCTTTCAACATACGACAGTCCCGCCATTCCGGGAATTAACCTAGTGAACCTACGCTGCACGCCCTCAATAGCAAGAATATCCTTCCTCAAATTTGGAGACCAAAACTGCACACAGTACTCCAGGTGCGGTCTCACCAGGGCCCGGTAGAACTGTAGAAGGACCTCTTTGCTCCTATACTCAACTCCTCTTGTTATGAAGGCCAACATTCCATTGGCTTTCTTCACTGCCTGCTGTACCTGCATGCTTCCTTTCAGTGACTGATGCACTAGGACACCCAGATCTCGTTGAACATCCCCTCTTCCTAACTTGACACCATTCAGATAATAATCTGCCTTTCTATTCTTACTTCCAAAGTGAATAACCTCACACTTATCTACATTAAACTGCATCTGCCATGTATCCGCCCACTCACACAACCTGTCCAAGTCACCCTGCAGCCTTATTGCATCTTCCTCACAATTCACACTACCCCCCATCTTAGTATCATCTGCAGGAAGTGGCGGCGCCTAACGGCTGCGGCTCGCTAGCAGTCTGTTCGTCTTTTTTCCTTTTTTTTTTTTTGTTGTGTGTCGGTGTTGGGATGAGTTTTTTTTGTTTTTGATTGTGTATGTGTGGGGGGTGGTGGTGGTGTGGGTGGGGGAAACCTTTCTCTTTTAGGTCTCTTCCTCACGGCGCGGGGTCCGGCTCGGCCGCGGGGCCTAACATCGCCCGGCGTGGCTCGGCCGCTGGACTTAACATCGCCCGGCGCTGCTCGACCGCTGGACTTAACAGTGCCCGGTGCGGCTTGGCCGCGGGGCATTCCATCGCCCGGTGCGGCTCGGCCGCGGGGCCTAACATCGCTGGTGCGGCTCGGCCGCTGGACTTAACAGTGCCCGGGCCGCGGGGCTAACATCGCCCGGCGCGGCTCGGGCGCGGGACTTTTCATCGCTGGTGCGGGTCGGCCGCTGGACTTAACATCGCCCGGTGCGGCTTGGCCGCGGGGCCTTCCATCGCCCGGTGCGGCTCGGCCGCTGGCCTTAACATCGCCCGGTGCGGCTTGGCCGCGGGGCCTTCCATCCCCCGGTGCGGCTCGGCCGCTGGACTTAACATCGCCCGGTGCGGCTCGGCCGCGGGACTTAGCTGCGCACGGCTCGGCCGCGGGGCCTTCCACCGCCCGGTTCGGCCGCGAGACGTTTCAGCGCCCGGTGCGACTCGGTCGCGGGGACTTCCTTCCCCTTGCGGGGACTGTGCGGGTCGGTCGGGGACGAGCTGTCTGTCCGTGGGCGTGGGGAAGTTTTGTTGCCTCCATCACAGTGAGGTGGTGTTTGGAGTCACTGTGATGGACGTTATGTGTTGGGGTCATGTGTCTTGTGTTCTTTTTTGTGTGTGACTGCTATGTAGTTTCGTTCGGTACCTTGGTACCGAATGACAAATAAAGCTCTGTTGAACTGTTGAAATTTGTTAATGGTACTTTTAATCCCTTCATCTAAGTCATTAATGTATATCGTAAATAGCTGGGGTCCCAGCACCGAACCTTGCGGTACCCCACTGGTCACTGCCTGCCATTCCGAAAGGGACCCATTTATCCCCACTCTTTGCCTTCTGTCTGTCAACCAATTTTCTATCCATGTCAGTACCCTACCCCCAATACCATGTGCTCTAATTTTGCCCACTAATCTCCTATGTGGGACCTTGTCGAAGGCTTTCTGAAAGTCGAGGTACACCACATCCACTGACTCTCCCCTGTCAATTTTCCTAGTCACATCCTCAAAAAATTCCAGTAGATTTGTCAAGCATGATTTCCCCTTCGTAAATCCATGCTGACTCGGAATGATCCTGTTACTGCTATCCAAATGCTCAGCAATTTCGTCTTTTATAATTGACTCCAGCATCTTCCCCACCACTGATGTCAGACACATTTGCTATCCTCCAATCCACAGGAACTGATCCTGAATCTATAGAACATTGAAAAATGATCTCCAATGCTTCCACTATTTCTAGAGCCACCTCCTTAAGTACCCTGGGATGCAGACCATCAGGCCCTGGGGATTTATCAGCCTTCAGTCCCATCAGTCTACCCAAAACCATTTCCTGCCTAATGTGGATTTCCTTCAGTTCCTCCATCACCCTAGGTTCTCCGGCCCCTAGAACATTTGGGAGATTGTGTGTATCTTCCTCAGTGAAGACAGATCCAAAGTAACGGTTTAACTCGTCTGCCATTTCTTTGTTCCCCATAATAAATTCCCCTGCTTCTGTCTTCAAGGGACCCACATTTGCCTTGACTATTTTTTTCCTCTTCACGTACCTAAAAAAACTTTTGCTATCCTCCTTTATATTATTGGCTAGTTTACCCTCGTACCTCATCTTTTCTCCCCGTATTGCCTTTTTAGTTAACTTTTGTTGCTCTTTAAAAGAGTCCCAATCCTCTGTCTTCCCACTCTTCTTTGCTATGTTATACTTCCTCTCCTTAATTTTTATGCTGTCCTTGACTTCCCTTGTCAGCCACAGGTGTCTCTTACTTCCCTTAGAGTCTTTCCGCCTCTTTGGGATAAATTGATCCTGCAACCTCTGCATTATTCCCAGGAATACCTGCCATTGCTGTTCTACCGTCTTCCCTGCTAGGGCCTCCTTCCAGTCAATTTTGGCCAACACCCGCCTCATGCCTCTGTAATCCCCTTTGCTATACTGTAATACTGACACTTCCGATTTTCCCTTCTGCCTTTCCATTTGCAGAGTAAAACTTATCATGTTGTGATCACTGCCTCCTAATGGCTCTTTTACCTCTAGTCCCCTTATCAGATCAGGATCATTACACAACACTAAATCCATAATTGCCTTCTCCCTGGTATGCTCCAGTACAAGCTGTTCAAAGAATCCATTTCGAAGGCACTCGACAAACTCTCTTTCCTGGGGTCCATTTCCAACCTGATTTTCCCAGTCTACCTGCATGTTGAAATCTCTCATAACCACCGTAGCATTACATTTGTGACACGCCAATTTTATCTCCTGATTCAACTTGCACCCTATGTCGAGGCTACTGTTTGGGGGCCTATAGATAACTCCAATTAGGGTCTTTTTACCCTTACAATTCCTCATTTCTATCCATACTGATTCAACATCTCCTGATTCTATGTCACCCCTTGCAAGGGAATGAATATCATTCCTTACCAGCAGAGCAACCCCACCCCCTCTGCCACGTTGAGGTACACAACTGAAGATGTGTCTGAATGGTAGCAACATTACTTAGTGGTCACCCCCAAGAACAATACCAGTCAATTGTAGTGCAAACCTTAGGGATTGTAACATCTAGTCCTACTAATTAATCTCGTTTCCCTTATCCCTAACTAGTCTGAAGGGTCTCGACCCGAAATGTCACCTATTCCTTCTCTCCAGAGTGCTGCCTGTCCTGCTGAGTTACTCCAACTTTTTGTGTCTATCTACCCAAAACATCAATCAGTTTTTTCTTTGAGATGTTCATGGATTTGCTATGGATTTTTTTTTTTTTTTTCAATTAACAACTTTAAACAACACTAGTTTTTTTGTATCATTAGTTTGTGACAAATATAAACAACTTGGATGTAAATGTAGATGGACCAAAATGCTGGAGTAACTCAACGGGACAGACAGCATCTCTGGATAGAAGGAATGAGTGATGTTTCGGGTTGAGACTCTTCTTCAGACTGAAGTCAGGGGAGAGGGAGATACATAGATCAGAGGGAGAGTTGCGAGAGAGGATGTTGCAGAAATCTCGTCAGAGAACTTCTTCAAAGTAGACATACCTTGAGGAGATTTTGCAGTGGAGGAGACAAAATGTGCAGGAAGAAACTGCAGATGCTGGTTCAAACTGAAGATAGACACAAAATGTAGATGGGTTGATTATAAATTTGCAGACACCGCCTCCAGTTTAAATTCCATTTGGAGGACCAAGAACCAAGAACCACCAAAAGTGGTGGAGTTGGGAATGGGTGTCAAAGCATAGAGTGGGATAAAAAAACTATTTTCAGAAATAGGCAGAGAAACGGCATATGGGATTTAATCTGAGCAAGAATGAGGGCTTGCACTTTCGTAGGATGAATAAAAGGGGGAAGTATACAGTTAATAGCAAGACCCTTGGCAGCATTGATGTATTGATGGATCTGGGGTTTAACCAAAACCTTTAAAACACCAAGGATCATTTTCCTTTGATATTATTGGAGCTAATATCATTGGATAAGCAGAGGAAGTTGAATATGCAGTACTGAATTCTTATCACGCTACATTAAATAATACTAGGCATCCATATGTAAGACGCCTCTGAATCAACATGTTAAAAAATTCTAAATGACAGATAAATGTATTTAAAGCACTGTTCAGTTCTTGGTTTGGGCACACAGATTTGTAATATTGTTACACTTATTCTACACCTAAAATTAGTCAAAATTAGCTAAACAAGTATTAGAATTCAGAAAAACTTTATTGAAGCTATCATCAGAAAGTTGAAATTGCTGCTTGCTTGTAATTTTGTAACTGATTATAATCTAGATTACAAAATAAAACATATCCTCAGAGGATTATTTTTTTACACTTCAGTGCCTGACAGAGACCTGAGCTAGTATGGAAGTGTAAGAAAATAACTGCAGATGCTGGTACAAATCGAAGGTATTTAATTCACAAAATGCTGGAGTAACTCAGCAGGTCAGGCAGCATCTCAGGAGAAACATAGAAAATAGGTGCAGGAGGAGGCCATTTGGCCCTTTGAGGCAGCACCACCATTCATTATGATCATGGCTGATCATCTACAATCAGTAACCTGTGCCTGCCTTCTCCCCATATCCCTTGATTCCACTAGCCCCTAGAGCTCTAACTCTCTTAAATTCATCCAGTGCCTTCTGTGGCAGAGAATTCCACAAATTCACAACTCGGTGGGTGAAAAAGTTCCTTTTCACCTCAGTTTTAAATGGCCTCCACTTTATTCTTAGAGTGTATCCCCTGGTACTGGACTCCCCCAACATTGGGAACATTTTTCCTGCATCTAGCTTGTCTAGTCGTTTTATAATTTTATACATCTCTATAAGATCCCCTCTCATCCTTTGAAACTCCAGTGAATACAAGTCCAGTCTTTCCAATCTTTCCTCATATGACAGCCCCTCCATCCCGAGGATTAACCTCGTGAACCTATGCTGCACTGCCTCAGTAGCAAGGACGTCCTTCCTCAAATCAGGAAACCAAAACTGCACACAATACTCCAGATGTGGGCTCATCAGGGCCCTATACAACTGCAGGTCTATTTTGCACACACAGACAAATAAACAATAGTGCAAAGCAAAAAATAATGCCCCAAGTCCGTATAGTTTGGAGCCTATTTGGAGGTTGCAGTGTTTAATAGCCCCAATAGCAAAAAAGTTATAAATATACATTAATATATAAAGAATGAGAAGAAATGAACTTTTTAGTTGTTTATTATATTTTTAAAAAACAGAACATTAAAAAGTTGTGTTGCTTTCATTTTTATATATCTCAATAGACAATAGATGCAGGAGTAGGCCATTTGGCCCTTCGAGCCAGCACCACCATTCAATGTGATCATGGCTGATCATTCTCAATCAGTACCCCGTTCCTGCCTTCTCCCCATACTCCCCTGACTCCACTATCCTTAAGAGCTCTATCTAGCTCTCTCTTGAATGTATTCAGAGAATTGGCCTCCACTGCCTTCTGAGGCAGAGAATCCCACAGATTTACAACTCTCTGACTGAAAAGGTTTTTCCTCATCTCCATTCTAAATGGCCTACCCCTTATTCTTAAACTGTGGCCCCTGGTTCTGGACTCCCCCAACATTGGAAACATGTTTCCTGCCTCTAATGTGTCCAACCCCTTAATAATCTTATATGTTTCGATAAGATCCCCTCTCATCCTTTTAAATTGAAGTGTATACAAGCCTAGTCGCTCCAGTCTCTCAACATACGACAGTCCCGCCATTCCGGGAAT
This sequence comes from Rhinoraja longicauda, assembly GCF_053455715.1. Lineage (NCBI taxonomy): Eukaryota > Metazoa > Chordata > Chondrichthyes > Rajiformes > Arhynchobatidae > Rhinoraja > Rhinoraja longicauda. Next base: position 46,260,053 of record NC_135964.1, on the reverse strand, counting down.
TAACCTAGTAAACCTACGCTGCACGCCCTCAATAGCAAGAATATCCTTCCTCAAATTTGGAGACCAAACTGCAATTTGGAGACCAAGAAGGAATAGGTGACGTTTCGGGTCGAGACCCTTCTTCAGACTGATGTCGGGGGGACGGGACAAAGGAAGGATATAGGTGGAGACAGGAAAATAGAGGGAGAACTGGGAAGGGGGAGGGGAAGAGAGGGACAGAGGAACTATCTAAAGTTGGAGAAGTCAATGTTCATACCGCTGGGCTGCAAGCTGCCCAAGCGAAATATGAGGTGGTGTTCCTTTTTAAAAATGATTTGTTGGATACGCTGGCTGATGGGGTGGAAGGTGAGAACGAGGGAGATTCTGTCCTTGTTACGAATAGGGGGAGGGGGAGCAAGAGCGGAGCTGCGGGATGTAGAAGAGGCCCTAGTGAGAGCCTCATCTATAATGGAAGAGGGGAAGCCCCGTTTCCTGAAGAATGAGGACATCTCTGATGCCCGAGTGTGAAACACCTCATCCCGGGCACAGATGCGGCGTAGACGGAGGAATTGGGAATAGGGGATAGAGTTTTTGCAGGAGACAGGGTGGGAAGAAGTGTAGTCCAGATAGCTGTGCGAGTCAGTGGGTTTATAGTAGATGTCAGTCACTAGTCTGTCTCCTGTGATGGAGATGGTGAGGTCCAGAAACGGGAGGGAGATGTCGGAGATAGTCCAAGTATATTTAAGAGCAGGATGAGCAAGCACGGAAGCTTGGTCCAATGGAACAGGAAGACCTTTGATTATGAATGACATTGTCAAACAATGAGGGCCTCAATGACAATGCATTGGATAGGAGCTGAAATACAAGTTGGATCTGAAAAGTTCCTCACTATTTGGAGAGAAAATAATATTATGCAGTACATAATAAATTTTCTTTCATTCAGGTTCCTCTACAATTACACACCGAGGATTTTTTTTGTAATTTGAAGGGTGACAGGTCAGAGAGAGAAGATCGCAAGGAACTTAACTCCGCTATAAATAGAATATAATTTAACGGAGACATTGATTTAACAACTGGAATTCAGCGTTTGAAGCCTACTTGTAGAGCTAAATTGGAATGGATGGTGACCAAGGCCAGCGAATAGCCTTTTGAAAAGGTGAACTCGAACCGCCGTCATCCCGGCGCCGCCATCTTGCGATGACGTTACAGGAAGGCGGCAGCGGATCGATATAAGCCGCTCGACTCCATTTTATTCACCCTTCCTCACTAAACCTGCCCGAACAAAAGCAGTGCTTTTCCTGCATCAACACGGAGGCTGCGATTGTTCTCTTCCTCAGTGCTTACTACCACCCGAAAAAAAAAAAAAGCGGCACCCGTTTCCTCTGCAGACGCTGCTGGGTTTTACGTGTTACCTTTTTAACCCTCCCCCACCTTGTCACTGATGTCTGGGACTCTTTTCCCCTCCCGCGCATGTGTACGGCCGACTGAGGGCGGCCTCAGCACTCCCTCAATGGCGACCGAAAATCTTGATTAAAGAGACTGGAGGCGGCCGGGCCCGGGGTTGAGCGAGACACCGGCGGCACACTTTTTTTTGTATATAAAAGCACACATATGCGGAAAAAAAATCAAAAAATATACAGAATTACAAGCAAAAACTCACGTATTAAAATCCGTCTTTGAAATTCAAGTACATATTTTTAAAAATAAGGAAACATGGCCGAGACAACCGCTACCTCTACTAAAGTCTCTCCATTAGAATCAGGTAAGAGTAACACGACAGAAAAGCTTAAAACACCTCAATTGTTTGTTTTTTAAAAAGCAACGCTGTTGAAGAATAAAGAACCTCTTGTCTTTTTCCCCCCTCCTCTCAGAGCTCTACTTCCTAATCGCTCGCTTTCTCTCGGCCGGTCCTTGCCGAAAGTCGGCGGAGGTGAGTATTTTCCTTTCAATTTAATAACTTCAACAACAGGACAGCCACCTTCAGTTGATGTATGCCGACGGATAAAATATTCCCCGTCTCTTTTGGCAGGTCTTGGTGCGAGAGCTGGAGGAAAAAGAGGTGGGTAGACGGAGAGATGGTGGCAGCGACCGCTCAGCTCGTCTTCTCTGTGCTTTACTCCGTTTGCTGCTCCTGTTCGACCTCTTATGTCACTCCAATGCTATCTGATTTGACGGTTCTTTCTTCCCCCCTCTCTCGACATAAGTTTAAAAAAACCTCACCTGAGATGGATATTTAAAGGTTTGACATTTTACTTTTTTCCTCCTTATAATTTTTCCCTTCCCCCTTCCAGCTGCTCCCAAAGCGTCTTGACTGGGAAGGTAACGAGCACCACAGAAGCTATGAAAACTTTGTAAGTGATTTTTAATTTTAATGTATAATTGATATTAAAAAAGCTGAAATGTTTTATTTTCAGAATTTAATATTTGCAAGTGGTATTTGCATAGACGTGAGGTATTAGTCAATAGTTTGTCTCTTTTTTAAACTTTGGGGGCTATTTGGGGGTAAAAGGTGTTAAAATTGATAAATGATTGAGAGAGTAAATTTATTACATTTTTCTCCCAAAGTGGGAGTGGTTTAGCACACATCATTCATCGGGCGTCAGCACTCTACATGATCAGCCAGGACCCAATGGCAGGTTCGCTTTCATTTCCAACAGAACGTCTGTTCAGTTTGGTGAGCCAAACTCTCCGATTGGCCGACGAGAAAAGATTGGTCCTTTTGGCTACGCATGCTTCAAAATTTCGGCACCTTTTAACATTGTGGGCAAAGTTTATTTTGCGTGAGAGGCAGCAAAATGACAGACGTTTAAATTAAATACGCGAAGTAAATCGTTTTGGTCATTGCTGGCAGATACGTTTCGAAGGGGAAAAAACCCATTACAGATAGGGAAGATTTAGAAGGATATAATAAAAAGATCTACAGATGCTGTTTGAAAGACAATAGGTGCAGGAGTAGGCCATTTGGCCCTTCGAGCCAGCAAGTCAGCACTGCCATTCACCATGATCATGGTTTTCCCCAGAGCAACTCAGCGGTTCATGCAGATTCTCCGGACAAAATGGATAGGTGACGTTTCGGGTTGGGACCCTTCAGACTGATTGTAGTAAGGGAGGAAAGTTTTTTTTGCCAGCGTTTCTTCTTCCCTCCCCCCACCCACTCTCCTTACTACAATTAGTCTGGAGAAGGGTCATGATCCAGGACGTCACCTATCCATTTTCTCTAGAGATACTGTCTGACCTGCAAGGTTTAGAAGGATATGGGCCAAACGCAGGCAGGTGGGGTGAGTGTTAATGGGGCATCTTGATTGGCATGGGCAAGTTCGTCCAAAGGGCCTATTTTCCTGATTCTACAGATGCTAAAGTTGAAAAGATGAGAAAATGCTGGAAAGGGGACATCAGGTAGCATCTCTGGAATGGGAAAAGCTAACGTGCCCACCATCTTTCATCAGAACATAACAAAAAGGTTTCTGATGTAAGGTATGGACTTGAAAAATTAGAAACAAGAAACCGCGTATGCACGTTTACAAAAAAAGACATTAAGTGCTCGAGTAACCCAGCAGGTCAGGCAACATCCCTGGAGGGCATGAGTCTGAAGAAGGATTCTGTCCGAAGCATCACCTATCCTTGTTCTCCAGGGATGCTGCCTGACCCACTAAGTTATTCCAGTACTTTGCTTTCTTTTTAACCTCCAGAAATTCTATCTTTGGTAAATAAAACGTTAACATTTTAAAGTGAGAATTTTACATTTTGAATATATATTTTTTCTACGTGGCATAGTGCTGCAGCCCCACCATCCGTGAGTTTAATCCTGATGTGCAGGGCTGGCTGGAGTTTACACATCCTCCCTGTGATTGATTAGGTTTCCCCTGGATGCTCCAGTTTTTTCCTGCATCCCAATTGATGATTGGTAGGTTAGTTGGTTGCTGTAAATCACCCTAATGTAGATGGGATTTAAGACGATTGAGATGGCGTTGATGAACACGTGAGAATGAATAGATTACAGGAAAATACACGACAATGAGATTGCTCTGAGAACTCAAAAATCTCCAATGTTGTATGAAAATTTACGCTGAAGTTTTAGCTGAACAGTCAAAAGTCAGATTTTTTTCAGATCATGTTGCTGAGTGCTGACAGCGTTTTTAGAGTTGATTCTTTACTCGCTGTCTGCTGTATGTTTCTGTTACCCTTTATGTAAACTAGTAGCTACACAAAACTTGTGTTCTACTGAGGTTTTTTCATACAACCTTGAATGAAACCGGAGACCATTCTTTTGTGCTCTACAGGTTTTATCAAATCGCCATGTGCCCCCTGATTATCTGTTGCGGATATGCCAACGAATTGGCATATTGCTGGATAAGGAAATTCCTCCAAGTGTGTCTGGAGTACAGTCCCTTCTTGGAGCTGGGCGACAATCGCTACTTCGAACTCCGAAAGGTAAAGGACCTCATGAGCTGTCCGTGATGGGTTTTTGGATTGTTCAGTTGCTGAGGAAAAATGAATAATACAGGTGACCCCAAAGTTACGGGGGTGGGGGGGGGGGGGGGGGGGGGGTGTCAGTGGCGGTGTTGCATTCTTGGAAAATGGTCCACATCGCAATTTTCTGCAATACAAAGTTGCAAGATCTACGGATGAATCTAGAACGCAAGTTGAAAATTGTTTGTTCCTTGCTCTTTTCACAGATTCGATGATAGTGGAATATATTTTGTATCTCAAATTTTTGTTAGTTATTTGTGAATTGTGTAAGGGTGATCCTCCGCCTGTCTAACCGAAGAGGTGTAACTTGGGGTCGCCCATAATAGGCTGCAAACCGTAGTGGTAATTTTGTTAAAATTAGTTAAATTCTAGCTGAGGATCAATTTCTACTTTACTGTGCCACGTTCCGTAACATACAACCATTCTTCCATTTGTCCATTGGCCATAGATGCCAATCCTTCCTTGGGCAATGGATAAATGATTCTGTTGTGTGCAAAATCGAGGAGCTTATCATGTTTACAAGCACTGATGTTAAACTTCAGATGGGGTAATTTGGGCAATTTGTGACATTGCACTGTGCTAAGAATTGATGAGGTTCAGAGAGATTTCAAATGATACTAAGGATGCTGATTTGTGGGGAGACCAGAGAAGCTGTGATTTTTAATGCTTAAAGCTGTGAAGCCTCAGTGAAGATATAAATAGAGGGATTAAAGATCATGGAGGACTTTCATTCAGCTAATAAGAAGAACCTGTTCTCAGTGTCAGCCTGATCTATTACCAGAATAAGACACAAAGTGGTGGAGTAACTCAGCAGGTCAGGCAGCATTCCTGGAGAACATGGTTAGGTGACATTTGAGGTTGGTAACCTTGTTCAGACTCAAGTAGGGTCCCGACATGTCATGTCACCTATCCATGTTCTCCAGGCATGCTGCCTGACCCTCTGAGTTACTCCAGCACTTTGTGTCTTTTTTTTTGGAAGCCAGCGTCCACAGTCCCTTGTTTCTACACTATTACCAGAGTACGCAGGTTCTGAATAATTGCTTAAAATGGCCAAATTCAACTTACGGACATAATATTAAATTGTGTTAAGACCTGGACTGCAGAGGAGGCAGATAAAATTAGCTTCAATGCAGATGTTTTTAGTGGAAGAATGTAAGTTTAAGACTGTTTATTTACAGCACAGACTAAAATAGTAAATTAAATAAAACATCCTGATATCGTAAATCTTTGAAGGAAAAGTAAATACTGGCCTGTTAGGAAAAAGTAGAAGTATGAGAGAATCCAGCCGAGGCAAGATAGACCAAACTTGCCTATGCTACTTTTTCACTTCATGGTTATTTCAGTTTGTTTATTTCTCGCATGAAATCACGATCTGGAGTAGAAATTGTAATTATTTATTTTTATCTATTTTCCCCACTGTTGCATCCACCCAAAAATTGAAATGGAAGTTCTGGTTCTCCTGTGTACTTCCATTTCATGTCCAATCCTTCCTGCTCGCAATATTCTGCTGCCATGTCTGCTTGGATATGTTGCATGATGTTTAACTTGTTTGTCTAACTTTATTATTTCCACAAGTCCCCTGGAGAGAAAATTGCAAGTTACATTGTTGGATTAGTACATGCGTGCCTGATTAGATGGGGAGATATTTTAAAAATATATTCTTATCAGGATGTTTTAGTTCCATTTTCTTGCCGAGCACTGTTAAGTGACCATATGATCAGGGAATTTTCAAATGGTAGAACTGATTCAAAAGAATTAAAGTCGTGTTCTTGAGGTTTTCTAACAATTCTCTCATGGGACTGTCTCTGAGAGTGATCTATGTTACCTCAGGGTGTTGATTGCAGAAAGCATTGTTCCATTCCTAGAAACTACCAGGCCTACAATATTTACGCGACATTGTAATCCACCGGGGGATAAATGTGTAATTATTTATGTATGCGTAGAACTGAACAAATCCCAATTTTAATAATAACCTTTTTTCACTCCCCTGTCACTTAAAAATTAGGGAGTTTTTCACCCTTTGTACGTGATTAACTATCCTGCAATTTTTCAAAAAAACTACATTTCTTTTGTCTGCTTGTCACTGTAGAATCTGATGGTTGTTTTAAACTGCCTAACAGAAATTAGAAATAGCTGGGAGTCTGCAACCACTCAAGTGTATTCCACCATTCAATGAAATGGCTGACTATGCCTCAAGTTCTTTCTGCCTCATTGCTGTTTCATATTTTCACTAGAGCCATTCATAAAATACTTAATTGATATTTGAGGGCATTTAGAGCAATTTTATGTTTTGGGATTTTTTTAAAGCTATCAAATTTATCATAACCTATGTTATTGCATGAAGATAATATCTTTTCCATTCAACAATTTTTAGATTATGTTTCAGATCTTGTTAGCAGGTTTGCAGCATTGTAGATTTTCTAAAATAAATTGTCTCTACAAATGAAATTCTCCATTTTATTTACTTTGTTTTGCTCATCTAGATATTTTGTTTAAATAATGAGCTTTGCTCTGCATCCTTCAAAATTTGCAGTACAGTTTTATATTTTGTCCTTCCACAAGGGACACACGAGAGTGATATTAGGGAAGCTATGGTCCAGATTTTGCAGTTAGTTTTTGACAAAACGATCACAGGAAACTGACACTACAAGTTTATAGAAATACAATTTAATTAAGAAATCTAGGTTTCTGTCAATATTTGCCCCATACTCCACATGCTGTTTATTTTGTATCACCCATCAGCATAATTCCAGATAATCTAACAAGGACAACGTGTTTTTGATCTATTATTCTATAAAACAATTGAAAAATTGAATGCTTTTGTCCATTGGGTTTTTACTACCAAAATGACTGCTTAACCAGTTATACAATAGACAATAGGTGCAAGAGTATGCCATTCGGCCCTTTGAGCCAGCACCACCATTTAATGTGATCATGGCTGATCATTCTCAATCAGTACCCCGTTCCTGCCTTCTCCCCATACCCCCTGACAGCTATCCTTAAGAGCTCTATCTAGCTCTCTTTTGAAAGCATCCAGAGAATTAGCCTCCACTGCCTTCTGAGGCAGAGAATTCCTCAGATTTACAACTCTGTCTGAAAAAGATTTTCCTCATCTCCATTCTAGATGACCTACCCCTTATTCTTAAACTGTGGCCCCTAGTTCTGGATTCCCCCAACATTGGGAACATTTTTCCTGCCTCTAACGTGTCCAATCCCTTAATAATCTTATATGTTTCAATAAGATCCCCTCTCATCCTTCTAAATTCCACTGTATACAAGCCTAGTCGCTCCAGTCTTTCAACATACGCCAGTCCCGCCATTCCGGGAATTAACCTAGTGAACCAACGCTGCACACCCTCAATAGCAAAAATATCCTTCCTCAAATTTGGAGACCAAAACTGCACACAGTACTCCAGGTCCTGTACAACTGCAGAAGGACCTCTTTGCTCCTATACTCAACTCCTCTTGTTTTGAAGGCCAATATTCCATTGGCTTTCTTCACTGCCTGCTGTACCTGCATGCTTCCTTTCAGTGACTGATGCACTAGGACACCCAGATCTTCTTGTACGTCCCCTTTTCCTAACTTGACACCATTCAGATAATAATCTGCCTTCCTATTCTTACCACCAAAGTGGATAACCCCACACTTATCCACATTAAACTGCATCTGCCATGCATCTGCCCACTCACACAACCTGTCCAAGTCAGACTGCAACCTCATAGCATCTTCCTGTGGTCTGTGGTCCTTTTAAAACTGATTTGAGATGTGTGTGCAGTAAATTAATTAGATAATGAATTTATTTCATAACTATATCTTAAAGTCTTAAAGCAGCTTAAGATATGGTACAACACAAACCTATTTAGCTAGATTATGGCAAAAAAAAAGCAAAATATTAGAAGTTATGAAGGTTTGCTGTTGGTGAAAATCCTTTGATCTTCTTGCTTAGCCAGATTACTCGGAATTTATTTTGACAATTCTACTAGACATTGGTAAAAGTGGAGTCCGTGGCAGGGATTACTGGGATTTGTGGATATATTTTTCCAAGATTAACTGTACATTGTTACCTTCAGCTGACTGCAAACTCCAGGCCATTAGTTTAAAAGTGTCACTGCAATTCATTTACCACAGGGCACATTGGTCTGGTTTTTTTCTGTGACTTCATGGCATCAACCATTATATCTTGCAATAAATGTAATCTATGTTTAGTGTTAGGATGTTCAGGTACTTCCTTTTCACCTTGAAATTATGAATTATCTTTAGTGGTATTCTAATGTATTACTGGAATTTTTAATGCTATAATTCTATTTTCTAGAATTGTTGCCACAGATTTGAACACAAATCCAGTGTTTATGATAGGAGGGAAAAGGGAAATCAAAATACAGACCTGTTAGTCTGATATTAGTAATGGGGAAGAAAAATTGGCATACTATTCAAAAAATGGTATCTGGAAAAAAAAGTTAGGTTGTGTAGAATCACTATCGATTTTATTGTGAGGCTTTAACTAGCAGAACAGACACCATTAGCCAGTGAATGTGGTACATTTGAATTGTAGAAAGTCTTTGAAGTGCAGCATAGGTTGTGTACAAAATAGAACATTTTGCAAAATGAATTGTTGAAATAGCTGGTTTGCACGATGGACTCGGCTGAGTCTACAGCTGTCTGCAAATCTTTGCGATCTCGGGCTTGCCATACCAAGCTGCAATGCATTCTGATAGAATGTTTTCTATGGTGCATCTGTAGAAATTGGCAAGAGTAATTGAAGGCATGCTGAATTTCCTATCTCCTTACTGCTCTCCATCTCACCATTGTTTGAGATCCAACCCACTATGGTGGTGTCGTCAGCAAACCTGCAAATGGAATTGGAGCAGAATTTGGCACCACATTTGTGAGTGTACAGTGTAAAGTAAATGTTTACAATTATGTAAATGGAGGTGAAAGTATCTCAAAATTTCTGGCTGGTATGGTTGTATCACTGAATTTTCTAATGTAATCCATTTATACTGATTGCTTCAGCCATTTTCCTACAGCAGTGTTGTACCCGCTTGTGCCAGCATACTTTCGACCCTGATAAATGTCAGGCTTAATCAAATGCTCGCAGTACTCTTACTTTTGGATTAATTTATGAATAATTTAACTCTTTTTTCTTGTTTAAGATTGTAAACAGATAGTATGGAGAGGCTCAGCTTTTGCAACTCTTCATAGAGGAAGACCACCAGAAATGCCCATTCGTTATGGGAATCCACTTTGCATTGGTAAGTGTGGAATCAGTATTGTGCTGCTTTGAAACTATATATGACTAGAGACATCTTAGAATATTAATCCTGGGGCAAAATTATTATTTCAGTGGAAAATGTCCGTGGCAGACAGTTGACAGGAAGTGGACGTTTTGGTTCCGTTTTTCCAACCAGCACGTATCAGCATATAAAGATGCATCGCAGGATACTTGGACATCTGTCTTCTGTGTATTGTGTTGCTTTTGATCGCACAGGTCACAGGATCTTTACAGTAAGTGTGGCTTTCTGTGATCCAATTTATTTTGTGCTTCGCTTTAAATTTTGTTCTCATAATAATTGGAAATATTAAGTACGTATCAAATGGGGTGGCATTTTAGTGAGCAGTTTTTACAGCTTTGAAGCCAGATGTTATCAGATAGAAGGAAAATAATATTTTGGACTGCATTTGAATATTTTGTACCACTACCCGGAGAACCCAAAGAAAGCTCACAAGGTCACAGGGAGAACATACAAGCTCCGCATAGAAAGGTCTCTGGTGCTGTGAGGCAGCAGTTTTACCGCTGCACCACTTTGCCGCACCGACAGTCCTTGCATAGGTCCTTGGCCTCCTCAAATTACTTCTGCGTTCTCTTTTCTAAGGTGCTTCAACTCATGTCTGTATTCAGAGCTGTGCCAGGTGCATCGGGTCAAATAAAAATCTGTAGTTCTGAGAGTTTCTTTCATTAGCAATGATTGTCGGGAGAATTTCAGCGCTGGGACAGATAGTTAATAAGGAAAAACTATCATAAGGTTATTTTAATCGTTGAAAACACAGGAGCTTCATAAATGGCACCAGTCTCTGGGTGCCATCATATAGCCAAAAACAAGTTTATCAAAATTAATTTTTAAGCTGGCCCAAATAATTTATTTTTGTGTTGCAAATTCCAGATTGTTGGATATAGCTGATGTCAGAATTACTGAATTTGTTTAGGTTAAATTGAAGTGGAAAATTAATTGAGGTAATAGTAGATGGAAGGCACTGCAATTTTCAGGAAATTCTATGACAACACCTTAATTGATGATTACTTTCCAGGGGTCTGACGATTGTCTCGTGAAGATTTGGGCCACACACACTGGTCGATTACTCTCCACCTTGCGTGGCCACTCCACTGAAATTTCTGATATGGCTGTGAATTACGAGAACTCTATGTTAGCTGCTGGCAGTTGTGACAAACTAATTCGCGTTTGGTGCTTGAGAACCTGCGCCCCAGTGGCTGTGCTACAAGGTCACACAGGATCCATTACTTCCCTGCAGGTAACCTGAAAAAAATGTAAACCTTATAAAATCTTGAATACTCTTGTTTAAATTTCTGATCAACATGTTTTCAAATGGCTTTTGCTATCTTCTTCATTCTGCCATAATTCTTTTAATGTCCTTCTGAAGTTTTTCGTTAAGCCAAGAGCAAAATTACACAAAATGCTCCTGCATTACCCCGAATTAAAAAAAAGCTGATTTCAATAAGTGAACACTGAAAGAACTTGCTGTGTGTTTCCACAAAACTGAACTACGTTTTTGCGTGTTTAAAACTCTGGTTTATTCTGCCTCCATTTTATTTCAAGTAAGTCAGTTCAGAAAAATTATTGACAGCAAAGGAGTCTAAAATTGCATTCTGCAATTGAAAGTAGTAATGTCACACACTTTCCCCTTCATAATGTAAACTGGTCGTGGTAACGATGTGATTTTCAAATGCCTTGATGAATAAAATATAGAAGTGCAGAAGATTCTTGTCAGAAAAACTGGTGACAAATAGGCTGATACAAACCTGAAAGTTACTTTACAATCTGCTGATGGATTATTGCACCTTTCAAGGTTTGATTATTTCTGTTAAGATATGGCCCTTTTGCAATATAAAATTGATGGTGTATTTCTTACAAGGTTTTGAGAATTTAGAATTTAGCATTAGAAATCCTATTGGGAAAGTTGTTTTTCATTGAAGGTAGACAAAAAATGCTGGAGTAACTCAGCGGGGAGGCAGCATCTCTGGAGAGAAGGTTTTTCATTGTATGGATATGGGCAATGGGTGCGGTTAGGTGGAATTCATTGAGTATTTCCATTACCAAATAAATATGGTTGATCTGTTTTGTTTGAGCCTAATGTATAATTATATGATTAGAATTATTTGTAAAAATTATTATGTAAATACATCTTTGGGGTATTGTTTTATCTTTACCTTAATGGCTAATTTCAGAAATTATTTTCTAAAATGTTCAGAATCTGATGGAAATGTGTATATTGATGCTGCTTTTGGCAATTTTCCAGTTTGGTCCGATGAGTAAAGGTTCAATTCGATACATGGCTTCTACCGGGTCCGATGGGAGTGTTTGTTTTTGGCAGTGGGATCCAGATACTCTGAAGTTCAAGTAAGTTTTAATAAGTATTAATTGAATACCCAAATAGGCTATTTTGTAACTGAGGGTAATCATCATTTTTGTTTGATAATTATGTATATATACAAAAAGTAAATTTGCATTGTTTTGGCATCAGAATTCTGGATTGATTAGAAGATTGGATAAATATACATAGAAACATACAAAATAGGTGCAGGAGGAGGCCATTCGGCCCTTCGAGCTAGCACTGGCATTCATTGTGATCATGGCTGATCGTCCCCAATCAATACTCCATGCCTGCCTTCTCCCCATATCCCTTGATTCCAGTAGCCCCTAGAGCTCTATCTAACTCTCTTAAATCCATCCTGTGATTTGGCTTCCACTGCCCTCTGTGGCAGAGAATTCCACAAATTCACAACTCTTAGTGAAAAAGCTTTTTCTCACCTCAGTTTTAAATGGCCTCCCCTTTATTCTAAGACTGTGGCCCCTGGTTCTGGACTCGCCCAACATTGGGAACATTTTTCCTGCATCTAGCTTGTCTAGTCGTTTTATAGTTTTATACATCTCGCATCTTTCTAAACTCCAGTGAATACAAGCCTAGTCTTTTCAATCTTTCCTCATATGTCAGTCCCGCCATCCCAGGGATCAATTTCGTGAACCTACGCTGCACTGCCTCAATTACAAAGATGTCCTTCCTCAAATTAGGAGACCAAAACTGTACACAATACTTCAGATGTGGTCTTACCAGGGCCCTATACAACTGCAGAAGAAGGAAAATACGTAGGAAAATAACTGCAGATGCTGGTTTAAATCCAAGGTAGACACAATGCTGGAGTAACTCAGCGGGTTAGGCAGCATTTCAGGAGAGAAGGAATGGGTGACGTTTTGGGTCGACGCCCTTCTTCAGACTGATGTCAGGGGAGGGGACAATAGACAATAGGTGCAGGAGTAGGCCATTCAGCCCTTCGAGCCAGCACCGCCATTCAATGCGATCATGGCTGATCACTCTCAATCAGTACCCCGTTCCTGCCTTCTCCCCATACCCCCTCACTCCGCTATCCTTAAGAGCTCTATCCAGCTCTCTCTTGAAAGCATCCAACGAACTGGCCTCCACTGCCTTCTGAGGCAGAGAATTCCACACCTTCACCACTCTCTGACTGAAAAAGTTCTTCCTCATCTCCGTTCTAAATGGCCTACCCCTTATTCTTAAACTGTGGCCCCTTGTTCTGGACTCCCCCAACATTGGGAACATGTTTCCTGCCTCTAATGTGTCCAATCCCCTAATTATCTTATATGTTTCAATAAGATCCCCCCTCATCCTTCTAAATTCCAGTGTATACAAGCCTAATTGCTCCAGCCTTTCAACATACGACAGTCCCGCCATTCCGGGAATTAACCTAGTGAACCTACGCTGCACGCCCTCAATAGCAAGAATATCCTTCCTCAAATCTGGAGACCAAAACTGCACACAGTACTCCAGGTGCGGTCTCACCAGGGCCCGGTAGAACTGTAGAAGGACCTCTTTGCTCCTATACTCAACTCCTCTTGTTATGAAGGCCAACATTCCATTGGCTTTCTTCACTGCCTGCTGTACCTGCATGCTTCCTTTCAGTGACTGATGCACTAGGACACCCAGATCTCGTTGAACATCCCCTCTTCCTAACTTGACACCATTCAGATAATAATCTGCCTTTCTATTCTTACTTCCAAAGTGAATAACCTCACACTTATCTACATTAGTGTAGTGTACATTAGCGGGACAAAGGTAGGATGAAGTAGGAGACAGTGGGAGAACTGGGAAGGGGGAGGGGAAAGAGAGGGACAGAGGAACTATCTGAAGTTAGAGAAGTCAATGTTCATACCGCTGGGGTGTAGACTGCCCAAGCGAAATATGAGATGCTGTTCCTCCAATTTGTGCTGGTCCTCACTATGACATTGGAGGTGGCCCATGACAGAAAGGTCAGACTGGGAGTGGGAGGGGGAGTTGGAGCACCGGGAGATCAGGTTGGTTAAGGTGGACTGAGCGAAGGTGTTGAGCGAAACGATCACTGAGCCTGCGTTTGGTCTCGCCGATATAGAGAAGTTGCCATCTGGAACAGCGGATAAAATAGATGAGTTTGGAGGAGGTGCAGGTGAGTCTCTGCCTCACCTGGAAAGACTGTTTGGGTCCTTGGATTGAGTCGAGGGGGGAGGTAAAGGGACAGGTGTTGCATCTCCTGCAGTTGCTGGGGAAAGTACCTGGGGAAGGGGTGGTTTGGGTGGGAAGGGACGAGTGGACCAGGGAGTTACGGAGGGAACGGTCTCTGCGGAAAGCAGAAAGGGGTGGAGATGGGAAGATGTGGCCAATAGTGTGATCGCGTTGGAGGAGATGGAAATGTTAGAGGATAATTTGTTGTATACTCTATCCTTGTTACGAATGGAGAAAGGGGGAGCAAGAGCGGAGCTGCGGGATATAGAAGAGTAACTTAGTATGAGCCTCATCTATAATGGAAGAGGGGAACCCCTGTTTCCTAAAGAATGAGGACATCTCTGATGCCCTAGTATGAAACCCCTCATCCTGGGTGCAGATGCGGCGTAGACAGAGGAATTGGGAGTAGGGGATAGAGTTTTTACAGGGAACAGGGTGGGAAGAAGTGTAGTCAAGATAGCTATGGGAGTCAGTGGGTTTGTAGTAGATGTCGGTCACTAGTCTGTCTCCTGTGATGGAGATGGTGAGATCTAGAAACGGTAGGGAGATGTCGGAGATGGTCCAAGTATATTTAAGAGCAGGAAGGAAATTAGTGGTGAAATTTATGAAGTCAGTGTACAAGAGGTAGCACCAATGCAGTTGTTAATGTAGCGGAGGTAGAGTTCGGGGATGGGGCCAGTGTACGCCTGGAACAGGGATTGTTCGACGTACCCTACAAAGAGGCAGGCGTAGCTAGGGCCCATGCGAGTGCCCATAGCTACGCCTCGGATTTGGAGGAAGTGGGAGGAGTCTAAGGAGAAGTTGTTGAGGTTAAGAACCAGCTCTGCTAGGCGGCGGAGAGTATTAGTAGATGGAGATTGGCTGGTTCTGCAGTCGAGGAAGAAACGGAGGGCTTCAAGACCATCCTGGTGGGGGATGGAGGTGTAGAGTGACTGGACATCCATGGTAAAGATGAGGGAGTGGGGGCCTGGAAACCGGAAGTTATTGAGGAGACGGAGTGTTGGTGAGGTGCTTGGACATAGGTAGGGAGGGATTTGATCGGTGGGGGGGATAGGATGGAGTCAAGGTAGGTGGAAATTAATTCGGTGGGACATGAACAGGCAGAAACAATGGGTCTGCCAGGACAATTTTGTTTGTGGACTTTAGGGAGAAGGTAAAATCGGGTTGTGCGGGGCTGGGGAACAATAAGGTTGGAGGCATTAAAGGGTCGAGAGCCAGAATTGGTGAGATTAGTGTTGGTGATTAAGGTCTGGTGCTCGTCGGTGGGGTCATGGTCCAAGGATAAGTAGGAGGAGGTGTCTGAGGAGTGTCATATGAAATGATTATAGTGCATTATTAATTTAAAAAAAAGCTTTTTGCATAGTAGGAAATGTGTTTTCAATACATTTATTTATGTCTTGTCAGAATTTGAAAGATTGTCTCAGTTATGATTTTTAACTACATTTTGTGAAAAAAACACATCTATGTTTACCATTCATAATTATTGGCACATGTAATATTTTTTAAAGAATGCAGTGACAGCAGAACTTTTTCAAAGCGACAGTAAAACTTTAACTGTCAATCAGAATAATGATTCTGAATAGATAAAGGAAATTAAGATGAAAAGGTTTGTGTGGTATTTCCATTTTGAAAATGATAGCGCACTTGCCAGTTGACAGCTTTGGAGTTGCAGCTGGTACTTGGAATAAATGTTATTTTCTTCCCAAATAATAAGTGTGAAATATTATTGTGCCTTATGTTTGGAAACCTAACAATAGGGATGATAAAAGGATTTATGTGGGAATATGTACTGTCAATGTCAGTCTGAAGAAGGGTCTCGACCCGAAACGTCACCATTCCTTCTCTCCTGAGATGCTGCCTGCCTGCCTGACCCGCTGAGTTACTCCAGCATTTTGTGATACCTTCGATTTGTACCAGCATCTGCAGTTATTTTCCTACACAACTATGTACTGTCAATGAATATGATTATTTGAGATTACATTTAGTGCAAAATTATTTTCTGAATTGGTTACAAGTTATTTCGCAGAACCAAGATTTTGCATATTTGCTGGCATAGTGACATTTTAGTGAAGAAGGGTCCGGACCTGAAACGATATCCGTGCTCTTTCTCCAGAGATGCTGCTTGACCTGCTGAGTTATTCCAACACTTTGTATCTTTCTTTGGTACAAAACCAGCATCTTCAGTTCTTATAAGAAAATAACTGCAGATGCTGGTACAAATCGATTTATTCACAAAATGCTGGAGTAACTCAGCAGGTCAGGCAGCATCTCGGGAGAGAAGGAATGGGTGACGTTTCGGGTCGAGACCCTTCTTCAGACTGATGTCGGGGGTGGGACAAAGGAAGGATATAGGTGGAGACAGGAAGATAGAGGGAGATCTGGGAAGGAGGAGGGGAAGGGAGGGACAGAGGAGCTATCTGAAGTTGGAGAAGTCAACGTTCATACCACCGGGCCGCAAACTGCCCAGGCGAAATATGAGGTGCTGCTCCTCCAATTTCCGGCGGGCCTTCAGTTCTTTATTTCTACTCAAACATGTAATGCTTAATTAAACCAATAGTGACTCAATGATTTAACCCTTGAACTGAAAAGCATTAGAAGCTGTTTGATCACTCGTGCTTCAATGAAGAAGTGACATTGGTAATTGTAGATCCCATCAAAAAATATATTTTACGGGATAATGCTGTAGTCATATAATTTTACATAATAACTGAGATGTGAAACTGAGGTGTAATTATACAATGGTACAGCACATTTGGGAACCATTTGTCCATTGAATCTGTCAATTCATGATGGAACAATTTCACTGAATCCCTTTCCCTCGTCTTTTCCCTGTAGTTCTGTAAATTCTCCCTAAGCATTTGTCCAGTTTCTTTCAGGAAACTGGTTCTCTTTCCATCTCCCTTGTTGGTGATGAATTCCAGATTCCAGTCATTCCCTCTAAATATTTTATTTCATGCATTTCTCCTTTTTATTTTGCTCAACATTTAAAAAAAAATCTGTCTTTCCCGGTCCTTAAACTACCTGTTATTGAAAACAGCTTCTAATTTAAAGCAATCAAGATTTTTGACACCTCTCTCAAATCTTTTTCCAATATTTCATAGCAAGGATAAGAACTCCTGCTTCTTGTTATACTAAAATATTGCAAAGCATATCTTTTGTTAGGTTTGAAATGAATGCCAAGGTTGATACAGGGTAATCCAATCCATTTTACCCATTTTTTCTGTTATGGTTTGATATGACTGAGTGGATCTTTGGTTTTTCAAAGGGCATTTAATTGTTGTGGATCTATAACGTAAACATGTCAGACCATGCAGGTTAAGCAGCTCCCGTCCCTAAAGATTTTAGTGATAGTTTAGTCAGTTACTTTTGCTGACAGTTTAAACAAAAATTCAAATATTTTTCATTAGATGTATTTTTATTCACAAATTGACATTTAAAAAAAACCTGATGCAAGTGCTGTATTTTTCTTTTCATTGCTAATTCATCTGCAGAATGTTGATGTTGCTAAAAATGGTAATTTCCATTCCTTTCTGTCCATGAGTAGTTGGAGTTGAGACCTTGTGGTGATGGTACTACAGCATATCTTCAGCATAATGTGGGGAATTCTAGGGTTTTAACTTAATGTTGAAAGATTGTCATATTTGTAGCTATATTTGCAAAACAGAATAGTGTTCAACTTGCAGGGAAACGTGACGTTTGTGGCATTTCTGCATACCACCTGTCCAGTTCACTCACATGGTTGAAACTGCAGGTTTAGGAGCTGCTGTCAGAAACCTTAGCAAGTTGCTGCAGTGTAAATAGGACATAGTACAGACTGAAATTGCAGAGAAAAATAATTTACAGCATTATTGGGGATGGGACGGTAGTGAGTGGCCATATGTGTACTCCTTTGTCCTGTAGTGTTGGAACACTCCACTTACCGGATGAGTGCTTTCTATCACACTCCTGACTTGTAACTGCTGATGCTAGAATTCCTTCTCTCCCGAGATGCTGCCTGACCTGCTGAGTTACTCCAGCATTTTGTGAATAAATCGATTTGTACCAGCATCTGCAGTTATTTTCTTATGATGCTAGAAAGGGTTGGTCTGGGCATGTTCAAGGTAGACAGAGGGAGGAGGGGGTGTGTTTGTTGGTGAATATTTGCCACAGCACAGGATATTGATTTGATTGACCCAGGTAAGCTATTTGTGGTCTCTGCAACTTCCATCTGCCCCACTCTGGCAACCTGTACACATGTGTGCACACAAAGGGTAATGGTGTTCACAAGTGATAAGCGCAGAATTAGGCCATTCAGCCCATCAAGTCTACTCCACCATTCAATCATGGCTGATCTATCTCTCCCTCCTAACTCCATTCTCCTGCCTTCTCCCCATAATCCCTGACACTTGTACAAATCAAGAATCTGTCTATCTCTGCCTTAAATATATCCCCTTAAAAAAGTACATTTGATAATGGTAATGCCATAGAATGTCAGTGGGATGTAATAGGCTTTCTCTTATTGGCTATAGTTATTGCTTGGCAATTGCATGGCCAATTTCCCCATCTTCCCACAGTCAAGTATTCTCAAGAACTTACTGCATTAGATGCAATTGACCATTGTGTAATCGTGAACAAACATTCTGATCCCTGGTGGAGGGAAGGCCGTAAATGATGTAGCTGAAGATATATGGGGTGTTATTTTGCAGTAGTGCCTGAGACGGGTGATAAGTCATCAATCGCCATATCTACCTGATTTTCCAATATGTGTTCTATTCAAAACTTGTCTTATTTGGGCACCACTAGTATTATAAATATCCAAGATTGTGGTAATAGTGCAAGTTTTGGCGTTCTTGCGTGGACTTAGCGGACACAAAAAATAAGATTAAATGGCTGAAATGCAAATTTCTAAGGAGGGACTAGAGTTAAAGCAGTAGATAAGACTAATATTTTTTGTCTTGATTATGTTATGCTGTAATTTACCTATTATCTGAAAAATAAAGAAAGAATAGTCAATGAGTAGTTTTGATGAAATGAAATATTTTTTAATCTTGAGTATATCTATGTTTAACCCCTTTTAATAAGGAATCAGCCATTGAAGTTTACTGAGCGGTCCAGACCAGGTTCTCCAATGATTTGTTCCTCATTTAGTGTTGGTAAGTGATTGAAACAGTCTTTATATTTAACGTTTGTTAAGTTTGAAAATAGAGATACCACTGACACCAGATATTGCCTGGAATGTAAATTTCTGGTTATCGGGAGAATTTGAATAGGCTGTGTTCACTGGAACATAGGATATTGACTCTATAAAGGCTTATGCAGTTGAATGGGATAGGATAGGATAGATGACATGGAAATCTAGTTTAAGGTGAGAGGGGAGAACTTTAAAGGAGGTTTGAGGTAAGTTTTCTTTTGCACATAATGGTGTGGGTTATCTGGAATGAGCTACCAGAGGAAATGGTAGAGGCAGATACAATTAAATTGTTAAGGCATTGGATACTTGGACTGGAAGTTAAAAGAGGGATATGGGCCTAATGCAGTCAAATGATTTAATTTTAAATATAGAGATACATCATTGAAACAGGCCCTTTTGCCCATCAAAGTCACACTGACTATCGACGGCCTGGCACACTGGTCTACGTTATTCCACTTTTGCATCCTACACATTAGGGGCAAATTACAGAAGCCAATTAACCTACAAACCTGCATGTCTTTGGGATGTGGGAGGAAATCAGAGCATTCACAGTCACAGGGAGAACAAACAAACTCTGCACAAATGGTATTAACGTCTATAGGTGTTACAGTTGGCACAAAGGCAAAATGACCTGTTTCTGTGTTGTCTCATTCTATGATTCTAAAATATCAATTTAATTGACAGTAACTGTGATACAGAAGGTTGGTTGTAGGTAAATGCATTGGTTCTATTTGAGCTGAGGGAATAGAAGTTAGTCACATTCATACAGTGGATAGATATTTTTTTTGGATTATTGTTCAGTTCTATGATGGTAAAATGGGTCTGCAGATTTGGAGTTGCTAATTAGGAGTCTTGTGAAGGTTGTTTTAGGTAAAGCAGATTGCTTTTGCAAAGAGGGCCAAATTAATACCCCAGAAAACATCTAGAGAAAGGAATGTCTGAGGGAGATGGATAAGTTTTAGGAGATATGCAATAACAATAATTAAGTTAATTGTGTGGAATTGTATTGTTTTACTTTTTGTGTGATGTGTTTTTAGTAGTATTAATTTTATATTTTAATTAAATTTCAGTTAATGTTTTGGTAGTGTGATTTTTCAAGTCAAGTTCAATTTATTGTCACATGCAGAAGTACAATGAAAATATTGCTTGTAGTCGCATTACATGCACATAGACTCTGATAATACACAAAAAGTAGTTGAAGTCCAGGATTTTTTATTATAAAGTTAGTAATTTCTTGGTTCAAAATATATATGGGAAATTGAGATGACTTGGACATTCAATCCTGGATCTATACATCCAGCCACAGAAGTTGCAGATAGTTTTCACGTCTTGTATGCTAGCATGTTTATTAACCCTCACTCTCCTTTGGGGTAAACGGCAGAATTTTGTGTTCTCAATGTGGGTCCTGTTTGATGGCTGTTGCGGCATAATTGATGCAGATTAGTGACTTGCTGGTACCACTTGCAATAACTATATCTGTTTTCTTGACATGTGAATTCAGTGTGTCTTCATATAATTTCTTCTAACCACCACAGAATCACTGACTGTGGGTGAGCTGGAAATAAAGGCTTACAGTTGGGGGGTTTTTTAGATTTAGTTTGAGATACATTGCGGAAACAGGCCCTTCGGCCCACCGAGTCTGCACTGACCAGTACTCCCTGCACATGATCACTATCCTGCACACACTAAGGACAATTTACACATACACCAAGCCAATCAACCTACATACTTGTACGTCTTTGGCGTGTGGGAGGAAACCGAAGATCTCTGAGAAACACGCGGTCACGGGGAGAATGTACAATCTCCGTACAGACAGCATCCGTAGTCAGGATCGAACCCAGTTCTCCGGCACTGCAAGTGCTGTAAAGCAGCTACTCTACCGGTGCACCACTGTTGGCGCAGTATTTGAGATGATGAGAAACTGGCTACCCACACAATGTTGTGTCTAATGGAGTTATTGCATGAAGTTCATTGCCTCATTGTTGGTGACATTGCTTTCAAGGAGGATGCTGACATTAGTGTGAGGATCTTTACATTTGATGCAAAGGATCAAACTCTTGTCGTATAGCTGTTATGTTACCCAGTTTTATATCCACAGGAATCTGATGACTTGAATATTACATTGTAAACCTGGATATTGATGTCCTTCTTTACTTATGATTGATTAAAATGAGTAGGCGCAGCAGTTTTTTGCAAAATAGTACTTTGACGCTGGATTCTTTGCTGAATATCTTTTGCAATTGATATTAGCACTTTGAGAGTGAGAGAGAGAGGGAGCTATTGTGTGTTCTGCTCTCTACAAAGTTTGCATCTTGGCACTAATTTATGATGCGTTATATGCAAAGCTTTAGCATCAAGCAAACAAATGAGTTGAATGTGCCAATCCTAGGCTTTTAAGTTTGTGCAGGAAGATCCTGTGTGCACTGAAAGTCATTGTCAGTCTGTGCGGATTGTCATTGGCTTATTAAAGATTGATAATATTTGGAAAGAAAAATATGCTGGAAATGCTTGGGTCTGGCAACCTGTGTGGAGAGAGATGTAGTTTACATTTCGGGTTGATTCGTCAGAGCTGCAGCCTCTCACTTTGGGGTATTTTATTCTAGTTGTATATTATCTCTTTTGTCCATTAGAACTGCTCTCTTTTTGTGGTTTTGTCTGTGGAGATAGAGATTGCACTGGATGAGGCAATCCAACTAGAAACGGGTAAGACAATGTAACCGAAGAGCATCTGTTCTAGCTCTTTTCCAATGCGGGTTAAGCAGAGGGGATCGTGAAAAGTACAGCTCTTTGCTGTGGCGGCACCTCTGAAGCTGGACCTATGATTCTATGTGCTTGACAACCATTTAACTGCTGCGTCATGGAAGCACATTTGTGGCGAAGATTGCAGGTTTCATCAGGCTTGTTTTGTCACTAGTCCATTAAAATAGGGCTTGGAATGTAAGAATTTAATTTGTGTGGAAGAATCCTGCATGTGATTTCATTTAATGTGGGGCAGTTGGTTTGCATGGATTGACCTCATGATCTTGATAAGCGAGAGTTATAGAGTTCAGGGGCAGTGATGGGCCAGAAGTGGTCACGAAACCCCAAAACTGCAAATAGCATTTATTGCTTGCTGACTTCAGGAGAGGTGTAGGGTTTTCGGAGTTGAATACGAATTTGATTTACTTTGAGATTTGTTGTCTTCAAGATGATAAGATGTATTGGCACACACAGAGACATCAACTTTAAGGGCCTGTCCCAGTTACGCGATTTTTAAGGTGACTGCCGGTGACTGTCAAAGTCGTAGCGGATCGCCGAAATTTTCTTTTACCCGACGACAATGACCACAACAATGCCGAGTCAGGTCGATACAAGTTACTTTTTTTAAAACTAGCACCTGGCTAAGAGATTACACCATCTTCGGAAACATCGTGAAATTCCCAAGCTTACCTGACCGTCAAACTGTCGCCTCCAATCTACCTGTCAAATGTCCTGATGGTAAATGAATTGGTTAAACAAAACTATCTTCTGGTATCTTCGAATGCCTTTTCTTAATTTAATATTACGTGCTTCTAAATGCATCTGCGACAACCTAGCAAACCTGGGGACAGCGCCCGCAATAAGCTACGATACCTGGCGACAAGCCAGCTGTCGCCGAGAAATTTCTATCTGGAATTTTTTTCCGTGACACGCCAAGATCTGCTACGATTCATTGAAGACTCAATAGACAATAGACAATAGACAATAGGTGCAGGAGTAGGCCATTCAGCCCTTCGAGCCAGCACCGCCATTCAATGCGATCATGGCTGATCACTCTCAATCAGTACCCCGTTCCTGCCTTCTCCCCATACCCCCTCACTCCGCTATCCTTAAGAGCTCTATCCAGCTCTCTCTTGAAAGCATCCAACGAACTGGCCTCCACTGCCTTCTGAGGCAGAGAATTCCACACCTTCACCACTCTCTGACTGAAAAAGTTCTTCCTCATCTCCGTTCTAAATGGCCTACCCCTTATTCTTAAACTGTGGCCCCTTGTTCTGGACTCCCCCAACATTGGGAACATGTTTCCTGCCTCTAATGTGTCCAATCCCCTAATTATCTTATATGTTTCAATAAGATCCCCCCTCATCCTTCTAAATTCCAGTGTATACAAGCCCAATCGCTCCAGCCTTTCAACATACGACAGTCCCGCCATTCCGGGAATTAACCTAGTGAACCTACGCTGCACACCCTCCATAGCAAGAATATCCTTCCTCAAATTTGGAGACCAAAACTGCACACAGTACTCCAGGTGCGGTCTCACCAGGGCCCGGTACAACTGTAGAAGGACCTCTTTGCTCCTATACTCAACTCCTCTTGTTATGAAGGCCAACATTCCATTGGCTTTCTTCACTGCCTGCTGTACCTGCATGCTTCCTTTCATTGACTGATGCACTAGGACACCCAGATCTCGTTGAGATCATGCCCGCGACACCTCGCCTTAAAATCGCCTAGGTGGGACGGGCCCTTTACTGGTAGTGGAATAGCTTGGTGGGATGGGCTATGTCTTTTTAACCAATTAATTCAAAAATTTTATCCTTTTGAAAATAAGGGAAAAACTTCCCTGAATTATCAGGGTCAAGATGGTGGGGTTGAATCATTTATAATAATAGTTTAAAATGCTCATCATATTGTGGGCTGAAAAGGCAGTAATGTGGTTAATGGTAATGGAATACTGCATCCCAGGGCTTTGACCACAAATTTGAGAAACTGAAAAGGTTAATTAGTGAAAGTTTAAGATTTATTGTACTGAGATTCTCGGTGCTTCAATGTTTCAACTGCCTCATTATGTTGGGTCTATAGTTCTGATTTTACAATTTTGGTTTAAAATCTGAAATTAGTATATTTTTGTTTGCAGTTTATTGTTCTAATACACTATTTTTCGTCAAAAGGTGGCATGTTTCTTGCAGCAGGCAGCAGTGATCATGTGATCCGTATATATTATCTGGGATCTGGAACCCCTGAGAAGATTTCAGAATTAGAATCTCACATGGTAAATAAGTTCTTGGAGCTTTGAAACATTTAATTGAACTTCTGATATTGTTTATGATTCATTTAAAAATAAATGTATTTATCTACTAGTATTAAAAAATGGTGAAATTGCTTCCAGTGCAAATATTAGTTATAAGCCATCAAATATTTTGTGTTGGTATTTATTAAATATTTACATTTATTTTTTCAATTTCAGGACAAAGTAGACAGTATTCAGTTCTCCAACAATGGTGATAGGTAAATGTTTTATATACTGTTGTTGTAAATTGTTATCAATAATGTAGTAACTTTACAGTTTTATTATTTCACTTTTTATAGTGCTTCCTTAAGGATAGCGGAGTCAGGGGGTAAGGGGAGAAGGCAGGAACGGGGTACTGACTGAGAATGATCAGCCATGATCACATTGAATGGCGGTGCTGGCTCGAAGGGCCGAATGGCCTCCTCCTGCACCTATTGTCTATTGTCTATTCCTGGTGATAGCCAAACTTTGATGTATTGCTTATTAAATTCTAGATTACCATAACAAAGTAATTGTTTTAAAAGAATACACCATATCTGCTACCTATGTATGTTCAGCTACTCCTTGATAGTTTTAATAAGATAATTTTACCTTTACAAATTAAAGTAGTTTTATGAAGGGAAATTTTATTTTCCAAATCTGTTTGTTTATCCTATGTAATCTTGAAACAATGCAGACGAAAGGTAAAGTAATCCCCGTAAAGGTCTTAAGATTTAGTTTGTATCACTTTTTAATAGAATGGATATATAAAATTTAAGAAAATCCTTTGTGCATAAAATGGTATATTGTAAACAATTTAATAACTTTTAAAGTAATTGATTTAAGGTGCAATTCAAACAGGCACTAACTCCACAGTTATTTGGCATACTATTATTGAAAACTCTTAATTAACATGATTTTTACTTAAAGTATATATTTCACCATTAAGCAAATCATTTATTAACTTGGATATTAATTCTGCCATTCTTCATATCTCAGTTCAAATGTTTATTTGTCATGTGCACTGGATATGAAACAGAACATAAAATACTTGCTGCAGTTTTACAGGCAAGAAACATTCTACAGGAAATAAAAATTTCACTATTTCTCTTCAGCTTTCTACAAAATACTATGTTCTTCCTTTATGTTTGAATTTTGTTTGCTCTCTGTAATTAGTAGTCCAGATTAGTTGAACTTTTGTCAGATTTTATCAAACTTTTTAAAGGCAGAAATCTAATCTCTTGAGCATCAACACCTACAGGGTGAATCTGTTGGTAATGTTTATTTTTTATAAATTAGATTGGTCAGTGGTAGCAGAGATGGAACAGCACGGATCTGGCGTTACCAGTACCAGGAGTGGAAAAGTATCTTGCTGGATATGAGTGCCAAATTGCCAGGGTAAGATTTAGGATTCTCAGATATCTTAGTCTTGCATTGCCGTTCATGAGCATCTCTACAATTGGCTGTAAAGGACTTGACTGCAGGTGTATTAAGATTCAGAGTGGTTGTGTACTTTTTGTGCAACTTTGTTTTCCATAGCTATGTTGTGAATTTTTTTTCCCGCTCAGGGGCTTTTCACTGACAGTGTTGATGAAAGATTGAAGGGGTTTAGTATTTGATACTCGATGCTGCACAAATAAAAGTACACGTAGACTGAAAGGAACAGATTCAAATTATTGTTCTGACAAATGAACAATCTAAATCTGCTTCAAAGGCTGGCGCTCCAAAATGTTTTACT
This sequence comes from Rhinoraja longicauda, assembly GCF_053455715.1. Classification (NCBI taxonomy): domain Eukaryota; kingdom Metazoa; phylum Chordata; class Chondrichthyes; order Rajiformes; family Arhynchobatidae; genus Rhinoraja; species Rhinoraja longicauda. The sequence continues at coordinate 46,233,901 of NC_135964.1, read as the reverse complement.
AGCTTAATTATAACTTGAAACAATTGGAATTGGTTTATTATTGTCACGTGAATCGAGATACAGTGAGAAATTTGGGCATTGGAGCATTACAATTACAGAGTACAGATACAAATGAAGCAAGGGCTGCAATAAAGTAGATTGGGAGATTGAGATTCCATCCTTTGTGAGATAACTATTCATCCCCAAAGGATGCTTTCTATGGTGCATCTTGAAATTTGCAAGAGTTAATAGAGACATGTCAAACTTCCTTGGTCTTCTGAAGTAGAGGGTTTTGTGTGTTTTCTTGGCTGTAGCTTCATTGTGGTTGGTCCAGTACAATTTGTTTGTGATATTTACACCAAAGAACCTGAAGCTCTCGAATCTCGACACTTCAGCACCTTTGATACTGACTGAGTACACTACCTTGTTTCATGAAGTTATTAATTAGCTCCGTCGTCTTGCTGGCATCAAACACTGACGAGACTGCATATAGGAAGGAGATAGAGAATGGATCTGAAAAGAGTGGGGTTGGAGAAAATTCCTGTTTCTCCTGAATGTCATTGTCATTTTTTTCTTGCTTATCAGTCATTTGTTTCTTGCAAGTTCAAAACACTTTCTTTGTGTAATTATTGTCTTTTTAACAGTGACACTAGTCCAGGAGATGATAAGATCACAAAACTTAAAGTCACAATGGTGGCATGGGACCGTCATGACAATACTGTAATCACTGCTGTGAACAACCATACTTTAAAGGTGTGGAATTCCTATACTGGGCAATTACTACATATCCTAATGGTAAGTGCTAGCCAGATTATATTTAAAGATTAACACGTTGCAAAATTGACCAGTACAAATAATTTAATGCTATTGTGCATGAAGTGCTGTATTTTGATTTTTGTGAAAGACTTGCAATTAAATTGTTTTTCTTAGGTTGCTCTATCTCAAGTTTTGCATTTGAGTTTAAATTATTGCACATTGAATAAAAATACTAATACAAAGTCTGCTGGTTGGCAGATTGTCATGAGTATAATACATATTACCCATGAAAACGTGAATATCTTAATAAATGATGTGGGAACATTTATCCAAACTTCCATTGTTGAAGCCCAATTGAATGCCTGTCATAGTTCGTATGAAATGTGTTTCATCGTTTCCTATAAATAAAATGGTAAGGATTTTTTTATACATACTGTCTTTCTTTGCTTGTTTCTTTCGCTCACACTGTCTCCTTTTTTTCTAACTTAAATCCTAAATTCAATTCCCTTCCTGGATTCTCGGACCTCAACTGGGTGGTAGGTGGAGAGAACCAACTGTTTAGCAGTGTGAGACGCATAACAAATTCTGATGCAAACAAGATTGCTTGTTTTTCAATTACTTAGAAATCTACGTGTTGATTCAGTTGTGCTAATATCACTTTGGAGCATGATTTTCGCAATGCTTAGCCTCCTTTGTATTAATACCACAATTATTACTCATGGAGCTGACAAATTGAACACAAGACAAAATATTACACTTCATCTGAACTGTTTCAGCAATGGCTGAGAGATTGCACTTTTTTGATTCAGGATGTTGAGGGCTCCAGTCATTTTTGTGACAGTTGAGGACTGCGCTGACTTTAATGCTTGCTTTCAATTCTGAGGAAATACAACAACATTTTTATGTGCGCCAGGGTTGATTTTAAATTTGCTAAATACAATTTGGTGCTTTATATGTAACTTCAGGATATTTTGATGCGACTTTTCTGTGCAATTCTGTAAAGGATAAGGGCAAGTCGGAGTGCAGGAGGGAGATTGATAATCTGATTGAATAATGCTGGAACAATAATCTTGTTTTCAACATTTGCAAGGCCAAAAAGCTAATTGTTGACTTCTGGAGAGGAAAGCCAAGGATCCTTGAACCTTTCTTCGTCAACTGGGTGGTGGGTGGAGAGAACCAACAACCTCGGGCTCCTTGGTGTGCAAGCTGAAGATCTGTCTTGAGTCCAGCGTATTAATGCAATCACAAAGAAAACTTTTCATTGCAACGACTTCCTTAGAAGATTGAGGAGATTTGATATGTTGTTGAATACAGTACTCTATTGAGCTTCTTCAAGTGTACAGTGGAGAACATGCTAACTGGTTGCATCATGATCTGGTTCGGTAACTTGAATGCTCAGGAACGTAAGAGGATGCAGAAAGTAGCAGACATTATCCGGTCTTACATGGGTATTGATCTCCCTGCCTTTCAAAGGGATCAACTGAAAGCCCTGCCACAAAAAGATGGCTAATAAGAAGATCCACACCACCCTGACAGCACTCTAAGCTCACTGCAACCAATGGGAAGAAGGTACAGGAGCTTGAGAACAGTGACCTCCACATTCAAGAACAGCTTCCCATCAACCATCAGGCTCCTAAAGCATTCTGATCAGCCTTACTTCAGCAACAGTCTAGTATGGACTTTGTTTTGGTTGCAGTACATTTTGGTCTGGCTGCTGAGCACTATTTGGTAATTTATTGTATTAATGTACCTGTAAAGGTGCAGCAAATTAGAATTTTGTTGTTTTGTTCCCAACGCTTATGATATTTAAACGCTCTTGACTCTCTCAACTTAGAGAGTGGTAGAGCAGAGAAACTGGCTGTTCAGCCCACCGTGTCCTTGCTGACCTTTGTTGCCTATCTACATCAGTTCCATTTACCCTCATTAAATCAATATCCTTTTATGTTTTGCCTATTCAAGTACCTGTCTAAATATCGGTTGCACGTAATGATTGTATCTCTAAACGAAACTAAAAATCTGAGACGTGTAAAAACAGTTACAGTGCTTGACATACTTGAGAGGAGGTGAGGCTCTATTTTTATCATGCGGCATCTTGACGGTATTTGACATGAAAATCTGGAGCCTAAGTTGAAAACGGGCTGAAATCCTGTTGCTTCCAAAGTATTGGAAGGACATTCTTGCTATTGAGGGAGTGCAGCGCAGGTTCACGAGGTTAATTCCCGGGATGGTGGGACTGTCATATGATGAAAGAATGGAGCGACTGGGCTTGTATTCACTGGAATTTAGAAGGATGAGAAGGGATCATAGCAACATATAAAATTATTCAGGGATTGGACACGCTAGATGCAGAAAACATGTTCCCGATGTTGGGGGAGTCCAGATCCAGGGGCTGCAGTTTAAGAATAAGGGGTTAGCCATTTAGAACTGAGATGAGGAAAAATCTTTTCACCCATACAGTTGTGAATTTGTGGAATTCTCTGCCTCAGAAGGCAGTGGAGGCCGATTCACTGGGTGCATTCAAAAGAGAGTTAGATAGAGCGCTTAGGGCTACTGGAATCAAGGGATATGGGGAGAAGGCAGGAACAGGGTACTGATTGTGGATGATCAGCCATGATCACATTAGATGGCAGTGCTGGCTTGTAGGGTCGAATGGCCTACTCCACCTATTGTGTATGTATGTGCATGTATGTTTCTTGTTGCACCTCACTGAACAATTTCAGATTGTGATTGGATTCTTGCAGATTTAGTTTACATAAGGGGATAAAGCAAGTTTAGAGAGTGGAGTGGTAGCGGGAATGTTAATCAGTATGATGGACTGAGTCAAGTATATTTTTCTCAGTAAATCTCAATTAAAATCCTATGGTTGTTTTTAACCTTGACTAGTAATGTATGGATCCATCTTTAATGCAAAGAAATCAAACTGAAGTAATCAATGTTGTTAAGCCTGAGGTATATACTTGCATTAGTAGGGAAGGTTGCATTGAAGTTAGATCTGGAAGGTGGTTTCTTATTGTCCTGCATTGCTAAACCTTAGAGCCATTAAAGCATTGTATATCTGGTAGGAGCATATGGATTAATTGAGCAACTGAGCTAAAATGGGTCACAGCTTTATTCAAGGGTATTATAAGGCAAAGAGTGGCAATAGAGGGGGCCTTTTCTGGTTGGCTTCCAGTGACAAGCGGTGTTCCGCAGAGCTCGGTTGTGGGATTGCTGCTCTTCACGTTGCATATTAATGATTTGAATGAGGGGTTTGAAGGTTTTGTGGCCAAGTTTGCGGATGATACGAAAATAGGTGGAGGGGCAGGTTGTGTAGAGAAAGCAGGGACTCTGCAGAAGGATTTGGATAGGTTTGGAGAGAGGGCAGAGAAGTGGCAGATGGAATATAGTGTGGAGTCAATCATTTTGGTAGTAGGAATAAAGGAGTAGATTATTTTCCAAATCGGGAGAGAATCCAGAAATCGGAGGTGCAAATGAACTTGGGAGTGCTGGTGCAGATTCCCAAAAAGTTAATCAGCAAGTCGAATCGGTAGTAAACAAAGCAAATGCAATGCTAACATTTATTTTGAGAGGGCTTGTATACAAAAACAGGGATGTAATGCTGAGGCTCTATAAGGCGCTGGTCAGGCTGCATTTGGAATATTGTGAGCAATTTTGGGCACCATATCTGAGGAAGAATGTGCTGGCTCTGGAGAGGAGGTTTACAAGAAGGATCCCAGGAATGAGTAGGTAAACATATGAGCGTTTGACGGCACTGGGCCTGTACTCCCTGGAGTTTAGAAGAATGAGGGGGGCCTCATTGAAAGTACAGAATAGTGAAAGACTTGAATTGAGTGGATGGGGAGAGGATGTTTCCACTAGTGGGAGAGTCTTGGACTAGAGGTCATAGCCTCATAATTAAAGTATGTTCTTTTAGGAAGGAGATGAGGAGGAATTTCTTTAGTCAGAGGGTGGTGAATCTGTGGAATTCTTTTCTACAGAACGATGTGGAAGCCAAGTCAATGGATATTTTTAAGGCAGAGATAGATTCTTTATTAGTACGAGTGTCAGGGGTTATGGGGAGAAGGCAGGAGAATAGGGTTAGGAGGGAAAGATAGATCAGCCATGATTGAATGGAGGAGTAGACTTGATGGGCCGAATGGCCTAATTTTGCTCCTGTCACTTATGATCTTATGACTTATGATCTTATTGTGTGGGGAAAAAAGCCATTGAATCCTTCAAATAGTCATTTGAATCCTTCAGTACGATCATCTAAATTTAGTACTGTTTCAGCTTATTGACCATATCCCTTAAACCCTCTAACCCCAAGAAGAATATCTGTTGATAAATTTGTTAATTATTTAGATTCAACTGCTGCTGAAATGAAGAAGAAAGCTGCCTGTAATGTGATTAATTTTATGGTAAATGCTGATTCAGTCTAATCATCTTGATATGTTTTGGGTATTAACAGGAAATGTTAGAAACGTACAGGTAGTCATGCCACATCTGTGATAGAGATATAGTTAAACTTTTATGTGAAAAATCTTTTATCAGAACTGGGAAAAAGACAAAAACCAGTTAGCTTTAAGATAGGGAGTGGGAGAAAGGGGGGAATAAATGGATAGAATAGAGTAACTGTGGGGACAACTTAGAGAACCTCCAATGCAGTTGATTAATGGGGATGGGTAGAGAATGGTAATGCAAGACAAAGAAGCAAAATATTTTTAAATAGTGGAATAACCAAAAGAAGGTTGGTTACCCTGTTTTACGCTTGGTCTACATCATAATAGTGCGGAAGGCCGCAGACTAAAAGATCTGAAAGGGGATGGGATTCAGAATTAAAGTACCAGGAAATGGTCCAAATGCAGGTGCTCTGCAAAGTGGTTACCCAAACTTGTATTTAGTTTCTCTGATGTACAGGACAACATTGTGCACAACAATTGCAATTCATTAGATTGGAAGAAGTGCAAGTGAATTCTTGTTCTACACCTTTCCATTAATGCACCCTGATCTACAGGGTATGTCCCACAACTCTGCTATTGGCAACACATTGCACTTCTTTGTATTATAACCTTCTAACTGACCCTTTGAAACATTTGACCAGAGGACCTCTATAGCTTGCCCTCGCTGCAATCCTCCCCTCACTCTATCACTGATATTATGTTTATCCATGTCCCTATCTTTCATGCAACTTAACTAACTTTATTTTGTCTTACCCAGTTCTTAAACTTAACTCTATTTTTTCTATACTCATTTCCAGTATTTTCTGTTCTATTTTAGAGTTTGCGGTATTTCTTATTTCTTGTTCATTATTCTTTAGGGTCATGAAGACGAAGTGTTTGTTTTGGAACCACATCCGTTTGACTCGAGAATAATTTTGTCTGCTGGCCATGATGGAAATGTCTTTATTTGGGATATTACTAAAGGAACAAAATCTCACCATTACTTTAACATGGTAAGTGCTCTAAACTGATAAGCTGATATGAACATTTGCTAATGGTTAAATAGCAAAAATGTAACATGTGTGAAGCCAAAGCAGAACAAATGAAAAGACCTGCAAGGGTTGGAAAGTAAAAGGGAAAGCATAAAACTGATAAATATGCAAGTATCAGTCATTGGAAAATATACATTTGTGCCATTGTATGTCTTAAGAGGAATATTTCTGAACTTTAGTTGTCTTGAAAGCTGTATTCGATGATGCTCAGAAACAAAAGTTTTTCTTGCTCTTTGGAGATTCATGTTCTTAAGGAAGCTTCAGATACGTCTTTTCTTGGGGCCCATATGTTGACTCACAGCAAAGTCAAAGATTCCAGGCCAAATTAAGCCATGCAGCCACTCGTGAACTTAGAATGAATTTACATTTGTGATATATTTGACAATGATTAGACTCACGGAGTATTTTATGCAGTTTTGATCATCACACAAGAGGAAGGATATGATTGTGCTGGAGAAAGTTCAGAGGAGATTTACAGGGATGTTGAGCAAAAAAAAAAAACAAACTGCTGGGGGAAAACAGTGGACCAAGCAGCATCCGTGGAGGCAAAATGATTGTCAGCATTTCAGCTGGATTCCCTGCATCACTTTTTTTTGCATCAGATTATAATATCTAGTCTCTTGTATCTCCAATTTGCTGTCATATCTTAGTGAATGGGGGTGCAAGCTGATTGGGAGACTGACTGGTGCACACCTATTTCTTCCATCTGATGATCTCCATGATCTTAATCAATTTGTCTGTAAATTCTGGGCTAAAACTAGACTTTTGAACATGCAGATCTTTTGCATACAGTACCAACTTAACACCTGATTTCATTCTTTCTCACAACTGACCCTCATGTTTAAATGCTAGTAAAAATTGTAAATTTGATTGGTTTTATTTGTTTTGCTATGCACATTTTATTATTTTTAGCTTCTAATCATGGTTGTTAATTTATTTATCACAGTGCATTAGTCAGATTGTTTTTGCTTGGAATCCTTAATATTTCTAGAGTGAACCAAATAACTTGTTTCCAGTACAATAAGCATTGAATCCGGACAAGTAGGAAAGGTCTCTTTCATCAGTTTACTTGAATGCAGTAATCCATGAAAATTTTAAACTCAGTTTTGCTGATTTGTATTTGATTGTTCTTTTGTTCAAGATTTTACATTGTATACTATGTTTAAGGCATCTTCTGTGCAACTTGGTGTGGGTACTTTGTTTTGGATGCAATATATTCAGCATATTGGAAGAGCTAAAATGTACAATCCTATTCCAGATTGAAGGCCAAGGTCATGGTGCTGTATTTGACTGCAAGTTTTCTCCAGATGGCCAGCATTTTGCTTGCACTGACTCACATGGACATTTGCTTATATTTGGGTTTGGATGCAGTAAATTGTATGAAAGGGTAAGCATTTGTATTTATTTTTTGATCTTCCAAAAATGTGTTAATTTTACTCCTGCAGTTGTATTTACCAGTGGAATCAAAAGAAGTAATGGGGTCATGGAAGCAGGCCATTTGGTCCAATTTGACCATGCCAACCAATGACCACCCTTCACCCAGCACTGCTCCATAACTTTCTACATTGTAGCAATTCAAGTGCTCCCTTGGACAATTCTTAAATTATCTCATTGACTTTGCTTCAACCACAGTCACCGGCATGCATTCCATGCACTTACCACTCTCTGATGCAGGAGGTCATAGAGTCATAAAGTCACGGCCCAACTTGTCCATGCCGACCAAGATGCCCCATCTATGCTAGCCCCACCTGCCTGCACATTTGGTTTGCTGGATTTGCCCTAGAGGGATGACAACTTAGGTAGTTGTTGGCGAAGGTTATCAGAGGAAATTGAATGAAGAGTAGTAAAATTAAAATTGATTCTTACGATCTTGTGATAAAATTGCACTACTTGACGTGGTAGGTTTGTTTTTACCGGCATCTTTTATGCTTCTGGATGTGGATGGAATTTGATATATGTAAAGAAAACATAATTTGTTTACAGATTCCGGAACAGATGTTTTTCCATACTGATTATCGGCCTTTGATTCGAGATGGGAACAATTTTGTCTTGGATGAACAGACTCAACAAGCTCCCCATCTCATGCCCCCACCATTTCTTGTGGATGTAGATGGGAATCCTCATCGAACAGAATATCAGCGATTAGTGCCAGGTCGTGAGAACTGTCAAGATGAACAGCTCATACCACAGTTAGGATACGTGGCAACAAGTAAGTGGGTTCGTTTGGTATCAAAGTAAAATAATTCAGTACCTCTTTTGTAAATCAAATAATTAAAAACACGATACTGCTTGAGTTGCATTTTCTATACATTTTGCCGTAATTTTGAACATGGAGTTTCCTGTTTTTTTTAGTTTAGTTTACTTTCCAGGTACAGTGTGGAAACAGGCCCTTCAGCCCACTGAGTCCGTGCCGACCAGCGATCACACCGTACACTAGCACTATCTTACACACACTAGGGACAATTTTACAGTTATATCAAGCCAATAAGCCTAAAAATTCTCTACAAGTTCGGAGTGTGGGAGGAAAACGGAGATCCTGGAGAAACCCACGAAGGTCACGGGGAGAACGTACAAACTCCGTTCTGACAGCACCCATAGTCAGGATCGAACCCGGGTCTCTGGCGCTGTAAGGCAGCAGCATTACCGCTGTACCAACGTGCCACCCTAATTTGTTGAATGTTGATGCTCTGATAGGTGATGGTGGTGTTGTAGAGCAAGTGATTGGGCAGCAGACAAATGAACAAGATGAACAGAACATGGAGATCAGTCTTCTGGATGGCATGATTCAAAATTTGCAACAGCAGCAAGACCAGCGGACAGGAACTGAGCAAAATGGATTGAATAGTCCACACCACAGAGTTAGCACACCCGCAAGAGGTACAGAATTTATTTCTAAAGTAAATTATCTTCAAAAGGTGTTGTAAGCACAAAAGAACATCAGAAGTTAAATTGCCTTGTGATAGAGAATTTTAATTTTAAACACCCAAATTACTATGTTTCTCTGCAACATATTAGAAAGGAATGTGATGGTTTTTGAACACAATCTTATAAACTCCTAAGGTGCAGAAGAGAATAAAAGGGCATAATTTGTCTTCATATAATAGACAATAGACAATAGACAATAGGTGCAGGAGTAGGCCATTCGGCCCTTCGAGCCAGCACCGCCATTCAATGTGATCATGGCCGTTCCTGCTTTCTCCCCATACCCCCTGACTCCGCTATCCTTAAGAGCTCTATCTAGCTCTCTCTTGAATGTATTCAGAAAATTGGCCTCCACTGCCCTCTGAGGCAGAGAATTCCACAGATTCACAACTCTCTGACTAAAAAGGTTTTTCCTCATCTCTGTTCTAAATGGCCTACCCCTTATTCTTAAACCGTGGCCCCTGGTTCTGGACTCCCCCAACATTGGGAACATGTTTCCTGCCTCTAACATGTCCAACCTCTTAATAATCTTATACGTTTCGATAAGATCCCCTCTCATCCTTCTAAATTCCAGTGTATACAAACCTAGTCGCTCCAGTCTTTCAACATATGACAGTCCCGCCATTCCGGGAATTAACCTAGTAAACCTACGCTGCACGCCCTCAATAGCAACCTGCAAACCCGCACGTTTTTGGAATGTTGAGGAAACCAGAGCACCCGTAGAAAACCCACACAGTCACAGGGAGAACGTACAAACTCCGTACAGACAGGACCCGTAGTCAGGATTGAACCCGGGTCTCTGGCGCTGTAAGGCAGCAACTCTACCGCTGCGCCACCATGCCACCCCATAGAGAACTCCTGGGGTTTGTTTATGAACATATTTTAATATTCCAAAATAATGAACAAGTCAGACCTTTATTAAATGTAAATACAATTCTGCATCCTACTTATCTACATGACAAATCCTTGCCTATTTGGGGGAAAAATAATACCTTCAACCTTGGAGATGTCTAGCTTTTGCCATTTTACCATTTTTCCTCTGCTCACAGCTTTTTATTTTATAAAAGAAAATGCTCTTCAGACACTTGCCAATTGCCAGGAATCTTGTCTCCACTGATTACGCCAAGTTTATCAATTCTTCACTCATTGCTTATTTTTTCAGATTTTAAGGAAAATTAACCAACCAACATGGATGTACTTTGCCTTATAACATTGTCATTAAACACCATTCCTTTTCCAAATTTATTCTGTTGCAGACTTTTCTGCAGGCTCAAATTTGAGACATGAAAGTCATATGCTGTTTAAAGTACCTCAGTCTCATTAAACTTTATTGCTTTTTCTTGGATGCTGGTGCAGATGCAGGAGGATAGGGGAGGAATAATGCTGACCAGTACACAAATCATTATTAATAGCATTGCCCATTGGTGAGACTTCAGAGTGGAAATTAACTTGAGATTCGTTTCTGTATGAATAGTGCAAAATTAGATTGGTTATTTTCATGTATTAACTTTGGTTAGCAAAAGGTATTCTGCATTCTGAGGGTACTAAAATTCAGAGGTTGCTCCTATCAACGACAATTGAGTAGTCTGAAGATTGTTTCTGAGGAAAATGGAAATCATTTGAAAGTCTTTAAAATTATGAATAGGTTAAATAAAGTTAATGCGGAGAAAATATTTCCACTTCAATTAAAAAGAGCAAACATGGGAGCTGAAAATATCAGAAACTGGTCCGTTGAAGAATTTTGGAGATATTTCTTTACTTAGTGGTAACAATTTTTTAACTAGGTGCCACATTCATTGTTGTATTTAAGAGAAGATGATGTCAACATGAGGAAAAAGGGAAGAGTTATATATAGTGGGAAGAAGTAATTGGAATAAGTGGAATTTAAACCACTGCTTTAGTCATCCAGGCAAGTTATCCTCTTTGGATTCTAGATAACCATGTCCTTTTGGTATGTTAAGGAATACTTGGACTGTTGCAACACAAAATGACTAATGTACAAAATAGGTTGGGTCTTGCCTCATGATTTAAAGAAATAAATAGCAGTAAATGATTTATTTCAAGCAGTACGGATTATTTTGGTGGAGTTGTGCCTTGCAAATTATAGAATCTACTTTGTATTCAGTGAATTTTCAGTTAACTGCTTTGCAAAATGTGCTGATATTTGCAGATTAAGTATGATTATCAAATCATTATTTAAAGGCTTTTATTTCCTTATTAATTTTTTTTTCAAGCTGTAAGGAATCCAAGCACTGATATTTTGTCATCACCAAATGTGGGATTACGTCGTAGTGGGCACATTGAAGGTGTTCGTCAGATGCATCACAATGCTCCCCGTAGTCAAATAGCTACAGAAAGAGACATCATGGCCTGGAAACGAAGAGTGGTGGTACCAGAAATACCATCTTGTGTGTACAGGTATGGAAGTATCCAAAATTGTCCACAAAGTGATTTATTCGTTTACCTTGTATAATGGAGAATTTTCTTTTCCTCAAAGTAATGTATTTGCACTGGCTTTTTGCTGAACGGAAAATTCCAAGAATACATCTGTATGTAAATCAAGGAAAAGCTCTTGATATTGTGCACTTATTTTGTCAAGAGCGAGTAATTTCTTCGCAAATTTTCCTAGATCTGAGTGATAATCCAATGTGTCAAGGCTTCGTATAATGTAACTGAGACCTGTGAGGGGACCAGAAAATATTCTGCATGCATAATCCCTCTAGAAAACCTGATTGGCAAAACCATGCTTGCAGCTTTATAATCTGAAAAACTGTCTACGTTAATTATTCTGAATGCCCCCCCTTCAAAACTTAAAATTGAAACAAACAGTTGAAAAATAAAGTTTACGAGTAAAATATATAAAAAACATTTGTTCAAGCACAAATAATTAAAAAACTTAACTTACTCAATTCTTTCCTACTTCTTCGTAGCTCCATTCACGCGAGTGGGCTCTTGCATCATGCTCCAGTTCTCACCTGGTGCAAGATGTTGGGGAAGATGCTCCAGCAGATTTTCTGGGAAATTCCATCTGCTTTGCAAAATTGCTGGCAAACGCAGCCAATTCTGGCCATTGAGTTGCAAATTTTTTCATGGAGACCTATCATAATACAACTTTGGAACTATCAAATGACGAATGGGATTCTATCTGACAGTTTTTTACCTTCCATTATGTTTGTTACAGTAGATGCACAAACAAATAGTTTAACGAGCTTTACATTTCACATTGTAAAAAATTGGTTGACAAGTTCAGTTCACACAATTCTCCAGTTTTGGGTATTGAACATACATTGTAGTCCTACATTTACTGCAACAGAGCAGAATGTGGTATGCAGGGCAGTTAAAAAAAAAAAGGCAGACAACGCTAGAAATGCTCAGTCAGCGAGTCAACATTCATGGAGGGAGAAAAATGGGTTAAATATTACAGGTTGCTGATCATCAATCAGATATTGCCAATTCTGCTACAAACTGAGAGGAATGGCTATCTACATTGTTCAATATTGAGTCTTGCTATTGACCCTGAATTGGATTGATTCACTTTATCTCAAAGTTGTTCTGGTTAGTTCCCTCACATACTTCAACATGCTGGTTTCTTGAAAGTTTACTTTTACTTTTACGATCACTTTTACTTTGGTCACTTCTATGTTTCTTTCAGTTGGAAGAAACTTTGGTTCTTCTGATTTGTTCTTCTCCTTCACTTTCTTCTGACTTTCATCTATCCAGTTATGTTTTCACTGCATGTTCTGATCTCTCCCAGTACAACCCCTCATCCTGAGAACTGTAACCTATCTTGTGCTTCAACATACGTTAAAAAATATATAATTTGATAATCCAATCATGAAATTTGTTGCATGAGTTTTTTTTGTTGATCATTATGCACTAACAGAAATCATGTATTCAGTTTGCAGGAAGATTTTAGGATTGCCAAAAGTGAAGAGGAAATTGCCTTGTATGCAAGAGAGAAGAAAAGACGACCAATGTACTCTGCACAAAGGGTAAATGGTTTAACTATTAAATTACTGGGTTCAAACTGAAGAGCCACTGGAAATCTTCTGTATTACATGTCTCGTTAAGACAAACTCTACTACACCTAATCTCAAAATTATATTTTATTGATTAAATCTAGTGAATTTAGGACTAGATATAGGCTATACCACAATTAAATTAGATCATAATTTTATTAGATATTCAGTATATTCTTCCTCTTCAATCTAGCAATAACATTCTATATCCTTCCCAATGTCATCTGCAGATTCTGATATAGTTCGTTATTCTCACAATCAAATCATTGCTAAATGATGAAAAGCTGAAGCCCGAATACAGAACTGTTTTTTTTTTTATATTCTTCAATCAAATTTCATATTTTTTCTATTTTTAAAGACGCTTTCAATACTAAATTATGAAGTAGCTTTAAAGCTGTTTTTTTGTGTTTTGAGGTAGACTCTTCTATACTGTTTAATAGTTATTTGCTTATAAACCTTGAGCTTGGGCATGGCACACTTTCCCTGCATGCAGCCAATGTTGCTACTGTACAGATTACATCAGCTATGTTGGCGTTTTTCCAAGCTGCTTTTTAAAAATATCCATACGAGTCCTCTCCTGCAATGTTGGGTTCTTTGGTGACTGTCACCCTGTATTGTTGCACATTAGGTTAAAAGGTTTGCAGTGAAAATTTGTTTTCTTATCATTTCAGAATGATTCCTTGGATTCATCTGAACATACAAAAAGAAGAATGAGGGGACGCCGTTGTGGGCCGCGTAAATATCGAACAAGGGCTGCCGTTGAAGAATTGGCTCAGTTTTTCCATGAAGAAGCAGAAGTGGTTAGCTCAGAAGAGGTTAGTGATATTAGTCTTGATCCTTGGTGTAGAAATTTCATTTAATTTGTAGAACAATGAAGTGGTTTTATTTTGTACTCAGTTGAAAACTTATGTTTGCATGCAAGTCTGACAGATGATAGTTGGATCCGAGAAAAGACCAAATGGAAATAAAGTACGAGATAAAAATCGTGAAATTAGCACTCATTAAATATCTGCATTCAGCCACTGTATTTTTAGGCAGAAGAAACCTTATGTATAAACTGCTACTATTTATTAGTGAATAGCTAAATTTGTGACACAAGGAACTGCAGATGCTGGTTTACAAAAAAGACACAAATTGCCAGAGTAACTCAGCAGGTCAGGCAGCATCTCTGAGAGCTTCTCTGGAGTCTGAGGAAAGGTCCCAACCCGAAACATCACCTATCCATATTCTCCAGGGATGCTGCCTGACCCACTGAATTCCCCACACTTTGTGTGCTTCTTTGTAAACAAGCATCTGTAGTTTGTTATTTCCAGCAATGTACTTTATTCAAGTTCAGAGTCAACAAATGAAATAACAATGAAATATTGATTGCCTTTTAGGAAAGTAATTCACTAGAGGGCAGTGGAGGCTCTTCAGAGGAGTGGCAGAGCGAAGGTAACAGCGCAAGGTAACATGGCAAATAATTTAATATGTATTTTTTATGCATTTGCATGGTTTCAAGGTCCGTTTATTGTCACATGTACCAATTAAGGCGCAGTGAAAGTCGATTTACCATACAGCCATACTAAAAAAAAGTGACATGACCCAGAACGACATAAAAGTTAACATAAACATCCACCACAGCAGATTCCCCACATTCCTCACTGATGAAAGGCAATAAAGTAATCTTCCTCTTTATTCTCCCGCGGTCAGGGCAGTCGAACCATTCGCAGTTGAGGCGATCGAAGCCCCCGTGTCGGGGCGATCGAAGACCCTACGTTGGGGCGATTGAAGCGCCCGCAGCTTGGAGCTCCCAAAGTCTGTCTAACCAGGGACCGCGAGTTCCACATTGTTAAAGTCCGCAGGTTCCCGCGTTTGGAGCTTTGAGGTTGATCCCTGGCAAAGGGATCGCGAGCTCCACGATGGTAAGTCCGCAGGCTCCCGTGGTTGGAGCTCCCTGTTGATCTCCAGCAGAGGCCGCCGACTCCTTGATGTTAGGCCGCTGTGCGGACGGAGATACGATACGGAAAAAAATCGCATCTCCGCCGAGGTAAGAGATTTAAAAAAGTCTCCCCTCCGCCCCCCATATAAATCAGGCTGAAGAGCACCAAAAACATACATTTAACACTATTAAAACAACAAAGAAGGAAGGGACAGCCATTGCTGGCGCCACCCGGTGGTCAAACCCATTGTTGCAGATTTAAAAAACTTGCCGTGGAGTACATTAACATAAAAGGTACTTGTACACCAGCATTTTCGAACTGCATTTGATATGGATCCACATTGAGATGATGGGATTCATGATCAAAAGTTTGGCTATAGCAGTAGGATTTTAAGGAGCACTTAAATGATGGAGAGGTGGAGCAGTTTAAAAGAAATTGAGAGAATTTGAGTTTGTAACATTAAATGCTGAAGGCATGGCTCTGAGTAGTGGAGTAATTTTAATATTGGTGGTGGGAGTAGAGGCCAGAATTGTAGAGTGGAGGGATTTTCAGGGTTTGTGGTTTTGGTGGAAATTTAGAAATAAGAAAGGGTGAGGCATGAAGAAATTTGAAAATGAGTTTGAGCAATTTAAAGCTGCAGCTGGAGTCTGCTAAATTACTCCAGCACTTTCTGTCTTTTTCTGTAAACCATCATCTGCAGTTACTTGTTTCTTTCTGGTACAAGTATGTTTTGTCGAACATATTAATAGGTAATTAAGGAGTTATTCTTCAAATGTTTACCTTTCACGCAAAACCATTTCTTTCTAATCATCTTTTGGAATCTTAATCCTGTAACAGAAATATGCCTTTTAGGCAAAAGAGACTGTAGATGCTAAAACCTTGAATCAAAAACAATCTGCTGGAGAACGTAGTGGGTCAGGCTGTATCTGTCAAGAGAAATGGGCAGACAACATTTTGGGTCAGGAGTAAAGGGGAGGTAGCTGGGAGAAGGAGGTGAGGGTATGAGATAGGGCAAGAGATAACAAGTAATGGGAAGATCCAGGTGAGAGGTGGTTTGACAGATGAATCAGGTGGGAGAGAGAAGGGTGAAAATAGTAACCAAGGTTAAAGGTGAAAGTGGAGAAGCCAAAAAGCCTTCAAGTGATTATATTCACAGTAAACCAAACTAGCAGAATGGTGCAAATCTTGAGTTTAATCTGCTGTAAAGTACCATAAATTTGCAATATTATATCAGACTTTCTCTGCTCAGTACATGATTATCCAGAAGCTATACATCTCGCTCTACATCTTCAAGATTTGGAAGACGGGAAAAATAACACAACCTTATCCACTTTCATAAAAAGAAACAAAATATACTTATAAATGTAATTTATGTTCATATAAGATGTTTAACTATCAGACTCTCCCGATGAAAATGAACTAAATTTGCTCATTTGTGTTTAGTGATTCTTCAAGTGATTATTCAGACTGGACAGAAAATGCAGGGAATAATCTTCAACCACCCAAAAGACCAAGCAGACGGCGAGCTCCACGCATACTGAGCAGCTCAGAAGATGAACACGATGATAAAACTAAAGAACCTTGGAATAAAAAGCTAAAGAAACCCAAAGGAAGACCACGAAAGGTAGCTGTAACCTCCTAGTGAGTTTTTTAAAGCCCCTTCGTGGTTTAATGAATTAATAAACTTCCCTGATTCTAAATTAGCAATGCATGACCGCTGGGCTGACTTACATTGTTGAGCCAATTTAATGCATTGTAGTCGATAATATTTCAACTGTATTATTTTCAATCTTTCATGTGTGAGAGGCTATTTTGAAGAAATAGGATAACAAAGAATGCTACCCAACATCGAAAGGAATGCAAATGGAATATAACTGGATCAGCCATGATCTTATTGAATGGAGGAGCAGGCTTGATGGGCCAAGTGAACTACTCTTGCTCCTAATTTGTGTCTTTGCATTTTTGTGCGTTACCAAGAGAGCTTCCTGCAATATATTGAAGAAACCAAAAATGCAAATACTGATGAGGGCTTCAAACAATCTATCTTTCTGACATTGCTCAACATTAATTAATGACTATGTAAGATCACATTTATTATGGACATGGCAGTTCAGAGATTATGTTAATAAGGTATGACTTTTAATAGTAAACATGTTTAGACTTAAAGAAGAAGGCACATTTAGTTTGCTAATTAAATATATTTCCTATAATTTGATTTGTTTCTCCTCACAATGCAGAAACCAAACCTTCCAACTGGTGATAGTTCAATGTTGGAGGAATGGCAACCCACAAAATGGATTACTGACACTATGCCACGCAGGTCACCTTATGTTCCACAGATGGGTGATGAGGTAAGGATGGTTGCATCCACTTATAAACAAACTCAGGTTTTATTTTGACACAGATCACTGGGCGAAATGGCGAAAGACTGCATGTTTACGGGAGTTTTATGGAGAACTGTCAGAGTCATATCTATCATATAAATTCTGGCACTAGGAGTATTCTGAAATTTATCTTTCCATGGTAGTACTTTTGTGGCTTCTTTTACTGACATCAGCACCTTCATGTATTGGCCAGATTTGTTGGAACCACTAACCTATTTCCAGACTTTCTAAATTCTGAGTTCAAATTTTGTAATGTGCATTGTATTTCACATTTAAGTTTTCTGTATTAATCCCATACACCATCAGAATACTAGACTTGTAATTCAGAGTTTAAATCATTTATGCAATGGGCACAGTAACAGTTGCTGTGGAACACCACTTCTCATCAGGTACCAGTGTTAGTGACTTAGTTTAAACCCTTGCCCTTTGCAATCCCTTAATCAATTTGTAATCTGACTCCACAGATTTTGACCTTAAACGTGAAGCTACTACGTGGTATTTTACCAGAATACTATATAAAAAAAACTTCCATGAATTAATAGATTCTATTAATTAATGGGGTTTTTAAAGAAAATTTGGTGTGTTCCTGTTTCTAAAATATATTGATTCTCATGAAATGGAAATTGAGCAATACTTTACATGTTAAACATTATTGGATGGATTTGTTTCAACAGGTTGTTTACTTCCGGCAAGGCCATGAAGCTTATGTTGAAGCTGTTAAAAAGGCCAAAATATACACCATTAGTAAACTCAAGCAGCCATGGCGCAAGATGGAACTTAGGGTAATACTGAACAATAAATTTATAAATTCAGAGTCAAATTTTAGTTCCATTAGTATGTGAGTAATCTAGTTTGAGTAGCTTCAGTGATTACTGCTTGTATTTATATTTTTGCATTGATTTTCACAACTGGAAGGGTTGAGATACAGAGGCATACATTTGTTTCTGGTGGCCATTTTGACATGAGCAAAGTATCACAACAGACTTTCTTATCATGGAGGATATTACATTGTCAGAAGTGGTGCTATTACTCTGCCTGTATAACTAAATTATGCCTTTGTTTTTATCACATCACCCTGTTCTCCCAGCTTTGAAATTTATACTTTCAAGCATCTTCCAGTTTCATCCATCACGTCTCTGATTTAAAATCCTTCACTGTTTAAATGGGATTTCTTTTCCACCTTCCTCAATTAGAAAATTTTCACTGTTGGTAATTTCAACTTTAATCTCAACCGTTCTGGCTGTATCACATTTGATTTAATTGTGCTACTTTCGACTCTAAATGCCACTCTCTGTATTTATGGCCATTTGCTCATGCCATCCCATCTGCTCTTTATTGTAATTATATTCAAAGATAAAACTTAAAAAGCTGTAAATCTAAAATAAACTAGAAATGGCCTAGAAACAATCAGCAGGCCAGGCAGCATCTGTGGAAGGAATGAACACATGATGTTTCAGGTCAGGACCATTCTTCAGACTGATGGACCCCAACCTGAAACCTTGCATGTCCATTTCCATCGCCAGATGCTGCCTGACATGCTGAATTCCTCCTGCAGCTTTTTGGTCAAGATCCTAGCACTTGCAGTCTCTTGTGTCTCCATTTAGCTGCTCCATTGCAAAATATTGTCAAAATATGCCCACTTTAAAGAATTTCTCATCCAACAGGAGTTCTGTGACACCCTCTCACTGTTCCCCCTCTCTCGTCTGTCTATTTCCATCCACAGATGCTGTTTGATGCTCTTGAATTCCTCAAGCAGTTTGTTTTTTTTTTGCTCAGGATTCCAGCAGCTGCAGTCTCTTGTGCCTCTGGAGAGAGAAACAGTAAACATTTCAAATCATAGACCCTTTAGCCTTGAAATATTAATTCTGTTTCTTTTTCCACAGGTGCTGTCTGAGCTGTTGAGGCATCCAGCATTTTATATTGTGATGATAACTTATAAGTCAATCTTTTTTTCTTGTTCTGTTCTTGTTTATTGGCATTCACCCTCCAATCCCCTCCTTTCAATTTCTGCTCCTGGAAAATAAACCTTTAGACTGAAATGTATGAACATACCAGTGATTCTAAAGAGAACTGTTGGTGGGGTTCCTGCAGTTCGTTTATCATCTGGCACATCTGATCTTTCACTCCATTAGTGGACTTGGCACTGAGTTCTGAACAGTGGGGCCAGATGCATTTCAATTTTAGAACATGGTCCTATTAATTTGTAGCAGGACAGTGACAAGTAGTGAGAAATGATTTAACTTTTTCCCTTTCACAACAACACCAGGCACTGCACCCTCTCCTCTCACAGATAAAATTATGAACACCACAGAAATCAAAGATAAGACCTAGGCTTCATTTCCTGATCATTTAAAAATATACTTAGTGTTAAGGCCATTGAAAGAATATATAATGATGTATAATGTCTTTCTTTACTATAGTTGATGAAGTTTTGAAGAATGAAGAGTTTCTGTTAAATCATTTTTTAATGGCAGGATTGTCTCTGTAAATGGGTCTAGATTGTTAACTAGTTAAAACAAAATTTTAGTTTGCACGCATTGAATAGTGTTGAAATGTCTTGAACCTATTACTGTGTCCTTTTTAGGATCTGAATCAAATGTTTTTCTGTTATTTCTGTTTTACCTAGGACCAAGAATTTTTAAAAATAGTCGGTTTAAAATATGAAGTTGGTCCTCCAACACTGTGCTGCCTCAAACTTGCCTTCATCGATCATGATACAGGCAAAATCATGGATAAATCATTTTCAGTGAAGTATGTTACCCATATTTAATGTTCTTGATTAATTGCCTTAGTTTGACAATATTATGCATGAATATGTGTTTTTTAAATGTACTCTTAAAATTAAGAATACAATTACAAATAAAGGCTTAACTAAAAATTTTGTAGAAGTCTACAATTCTAGGCCCCACAGCAATTTTGTGGTTTGGGCCTAAGTCTAAGTGCTGCCACAGTCTCTGCTTCTCTGACTGTGTGCACTTCCCTCCCTTTCTCTGGCTCTCTATTTCACATATCAATATTTTTCCTCGTATAGTTTCTCTGCATTTCAAATTTCTGTCCAATCTCTTCTTTAAGTTTTCTATATTCCTGTAAGTTTTCTGTGACTATTGAAATATCTTGGCATTTAATTTAAACTTTCATTTATTTTTGAACATGCTATCCTGTATGCTCTGCCAAACTATTCTTCTGTTTGAGTCAGATTGAATGACGATAAATATTTTTTGACTAGTGTTTCTATTTAAAGCAGTATCTTCTATAAATTTCAGTACATTTTAAGGTAAAATATGGATTTTATAAAATCATTGAGCTTACTTTAGTGATGCAAAATTGCTATTCAGGAATGATATGCATTGAGCTTTTCCTTTGTCAGATGTAGCAAAAAATGTCTTCACTTTGTGCTCGTAACATATTCCATCCTCTAAGAACATTAACTGTACCACTTCATCTAATTGTCTCAGTATGTGCAGAATTGTCTATTAATCTTGCAGTGACTTTAAATATTGGAAATTAGCGATCAAATGTTTTATATTCCAGGTATCATGACATGCCGGATGTGATTGATTTTCTTATTTTACGTCAATTTTATGACGAAGCCAGAAATAGGAATTGGAAAGCTAGTAAGTCTTATTTATTAATACAACAAAGTTGTAACATTAATTCTGTTTTCTCCTTGGATACTAATTGACTGGTTGAGTGTTTCCAGCATTTTCAATTTTTTTCCAGATTTTATTCATTCCTCTTGCTATTTTTAATTTTTGTTTTAAAAACCCCACAAACAGTGATTTTAAAGTCTAAATTACACCACCCCTCCCTCCCTCCCACTTTCCCCTCACTGACCTTGAGTATGCCTTTGCAGGGTTCTTTGCTCAATAAAAAACTGACAGCAAATGTTTCTTTTTGTTATTGTAGTTCGGTAATCAACATTAAGGAAGACCTTGCTGTGAATATCCCCTCAATCATGTTGAAAATGTAAATGCATTTGATGTTAAGCAGTCTTGAAAGTAAATGTCTTAAGGCTGTTAATGATTCATTATTTTGTTTTCACAGATGACAAATTCCGATCTATAATAGATGATGTTTGGTGGTTTGGGACAGCATTGAATCAGGAACCCTTCCAGGCAGCATATCCAGATAGCCATTTTCAGTGTTACACTGTTTGGTAAGTTGGAAGAAACAATATCTGATTCAAAGTAAATTGCCTCTAAGTGTTCAACTCAAAAATATAAATCAATACTAACAGATATTGTGAAATTCTGAAAATTAATCTGAAGTTAGCTTTGAGCAGATCCCCACTTCCGTTCACTTCTCCACACCTCTGCCAATCATTTTGATGATTGTCCTCTCTCTTTAAAACCCTGGACCAGTGTAATCTTGGCATTTGCTCGCTTTGCAGAGCACAATGCAACACCAAGCTGTTTTCCATACACCCATTGTGTACTTCCATATACCCAATTAACTTGGTGCTATTTAACTGCTGAACTGCTTGAAGATCTTGGTCACTAAGCAGTCTACTGTGGTTATGTATATAATGCATTATTCCTCTCTGATCTCTGTGTCACCTTTAACAGAATTGGTCATAACCACGTCCTCTAACAACTCCCATATATAATTTAGCTCAATGCTTTTAGTCATTTCCAAAAATGACTTTTATCTTGGGATCCTAAAAGATTTTTGACTTTATTTATCTCTTTATTAGTGACACCGTAGCTTTATATTCATGCAGATAACATCAAGTTTTACCCCTTGTAAATAGCTGCGGTCCCAGCACCGAGCTAATCACTGCCTGCCATTCTGAAAGGGACCCATTTTGTCCCCACTCTTTGCTTTCTGTCTGCCAACTAATTTTCTATCCATGTCAGTACCCTACCCCCAACACCATGTGCTCTAATTTTGCCCACTAATCTCCTATGTGGGACCCTGTCGAAGGCTTTCTGAAAGTCAAGGTACACTACATCCACCGGCTCTCCCCTGTCCATTTTCCTAGTTACATCCTCAAAAAATTCCAGAAGATTAGTCAAGCATGATTTCCCCTTCGTAAATCCATGCTGACTGTTACTGCTATCCAAATGCTCCGCAATTTCGTCTTTTATAATTGTCTCCAGCATCTTCCCCACCACTGATGTCAGACTAACTGGTCTATAATTTCCTGTTTTCTCTCTCCCTCCTTTCTTAAAAAGTGGGATAACATTAGCTACCCTCCAATCCACATGAACTGATCCTGAATCTATAGAACATTGGAAAATGATCACCAATACATCCATGATTTCTAGAGCCACTTCCTTAAGTACCCTGGGATGCAGACCAACAGGCCCTAGGGATTTATCAGCCTTCAGTCCCATCAGTCTTCATCAGTCAGTGTATTGAGTATAGAAGTTGGGAGGTCATGTTGCAGTTGTATAAGACGTTGGTGAGACTGCATTTAGAGTACTGTGTTCAGTTCTGGGCACTATGTTATAGGAAAGATGTCAAGTTGGAAAGGATACAGAGAAGATTTATGAGGATGTTGCCAGGACTAGAGGGTCTGAGCTACAGGGATATGTTGAGTAGATTTGGACTTTATTCTCTAGAGCACAGGAGGATGAGGGGTGATCTTATAGAGGTGTATAAAATCATGGGAGGAATAGATCGGGTAGATGCACAGAGTCTCTTACCCAGAGTAGGTGAATCGAGGTCCACAAGACATAGCTTTCAGGTGAAGGGGAAAGATTTAATAGGAATCTGAGGGTCCAAAGACGTGCAGGTATGTAGGTTAATTGACTGGGTAAATGTAAAAATTGTCCCTAGTGTGTGTAGGATAGTGTTAATGTGCGGGGATCCTCAGTAGAATAAATAACCAGCATATCAATTGGAAAATTAAATTTCAGGCTATATGGTGTTTAATTGGTATGGCATTGAAAAGTATGTTCATGTTTTGGAGTGGGACAAACGTCTTGCTATACCTTACATTTTAAAAGGAACTAGACCAAGTGGACCTGTTGGGCCCAAACCTCTCCTGCATTGGTGCAGCACCCCCTCCTCCTCCCCCCCTCCCTCCCATCCTAGGAGATAGATTAAAACTTTAAAATGTGAATAACTTAAAAAAACATAACACCGATTTCAATGAAACTTCTTCCATTAGCACCTAAGGGACGATGGTGAGTAAGGTGGGCCTAAAATTGTCGCACTATTGTGTACTGGTTTGGCTGCAGTTCAGGAACAAACAAACGAGAGTTTTAGTATATAGATGTTTGGAAGAGATCAGAATTTAACAGGATTCATGACCACTAACTTGTATTTTATTTTGTCTCTAAAGCTGGGAGAATAACGAAATTGAGAGGCTCAGTCCTTGGGATATGGAACCCATTTCTGAAAATGGTAATCAGCTAGAATGCTGTTTTAAAGTTACTACTTAAGTATCCCTTTACACATATATGTTAATCCATTTCAAGTTATGTTATTTTACAGGTATAATATTGTAAGTCTTTAAAAGAATGATGACCTTGCATTTCGGCTAACAAAATTGTCTGTGTAACACAAGAGATGTTTATTGTCGTTTTAACGGCAACTTGAATTGTATAGCAATCAAAATTGAAAATACTTAAAACACTCAGCAAGTCAGAAAGCATCTGTGAAAAAAGATACCATTAATGTTTCAGGTCTGGGACTCTTCCTCTGAATAGTGAACCGTTTCTTAGTTCTGGTGAAAGGTTCTAGAGTCAGTCATACAGTACAGAAACAGGCCCTTTGGCCCAACTTGCCCATGCTAACCAAGATGCTCCATCTACACTAGTCCCACCTGCCCGCGTTAGGCTCCTATCCACTAAACCATTCCTATCCATTCCTATCTCCCTCCGTAACTCCCTGGTCTACTCGTCCCTTCCTACCCAAACCACCTCAACCCCGGGCACTTTCCCCTGCAACCGCACGAGATGCAACACCTGTCCCTTTACCTCCCCCCTCAACTCCATCCAAGAACCCAAACAGTCTTTCCAGGTGAGACAAAGGTTCACCTGCACCTCCTCCAACCTCATCTATTGCATCCGCTGCTCTAGATGTCAACTTAATTACATCGGCGAAACCAAGCGCAGGCTCGGCGATCGCTTCGCTCAACACCTGCGCTCGGTCCGCATTGACCAAACTGATCTCCCGGTGGCCGAGCATTTCAACTCCTCCTCCCATTCCCAGTCTGACCTTTCTGTCATGGGCCTCCTCCAGTGCCATAGTGACGCCCACGGGAAATTGGAGGAACAGCACCTCATTTTTCGCCTGGGCAGTTTGCAGCCCAGTGGTATGAACATCGACTTCTCCAACTTTAGATAGTTCCTCTGTCCCTCTCTTCCCCTCCTCCTTCCCAGATCTCCCTCTATATTCCTGTCTCCACCTATATCCTTCCTTTGTCCCACCCCCCTGACATCAGTCTGAAGAAGGGTCTCGACCCGAAACGTCACCCATTCCTTCTCTCCCGAGATGCTGCCTGACCTGCTGAGTTACTCCAGCATTTTGTGAATAAATACCTTCGATTTGTACCAGCATCTGCAGTTATTTTCTTATATTCCTATCCATGTATCTGTCCAAATTAATTTTTTTTTTTTTTACCTTTTACCGTTTCTGTTTCCAAATGATGCGTTTGAAAAGTCCTACTTTGACCTGTACTTTGTCATAAACATTTCCTCTCCACTCATCCTCCACTTCTCTGCAATGCAGGACATGTTTTCCCAATTTTTCAATTCTGACGATGGGTCATTGACTCTGCCCTTCTCCCCCTTGCTGCTTGACTGGCTGAATGCTTCCAGCATTTTGAGTTCCTGTTTTGGGTTTCTAACATCTGCAGTTTTTTTGTTCTAGTTATGTATGCCCCTTTTGTGTTCCTGTTCAATTTGTAGCCCAATATCCTGAAGACCCAAGTGCTGGTGTTTCTGTTACAACAGATGAGCTAGAAGCTCTGCTCTACAAACCTCAAGAAGGGGAGTGGGGTGAAATATCAAGAGATGAAGAATGCGACCGTATTGTCAGGGGCATTGAAGACGTTCTGACACTTGGTATGTTCACTAAAGCATTTGTGTTTTGGACCAATATCATCATTGACACAAAGCACTGCATCGTTTAATGTAATATTGCTCACATGATTCATTCCACACAATGATCTATCTTGGAAATATTTCATTGAACAGATATAACAGCTCCCTTTAAGGATCCTGTGGACCTTCGTGAATATCCTGCATACTGTATGGTGGTTTCTTACCTCACTGACCTCAACACTATCAGAATGAGATTGGAAAATAGGTTTTACAGGTATGTGAATTCCATCCCTTCCTTCACAGCCCCAAAAAATAAATTATTGGGAATAAGTTAGAATTTAAAAAAAAAGAAGGCAATGGCGCGACTAATTATGTCATGCTGTTAAATTGACGTATTTCATGTTCTTCCATGGGTGGAATTTCAAATATGACCATGAATTTTGTTCCATTTTTTGATATAAACATTATCATTTTGATTTTAAAATCACATTTTTAGCATTCATGGAAATGTTTAATACGGCATTACAAATTAAAATAATTAATGAAAGGAAGATGAGTAAACCTAATGCTGCCATTAATGGGTATTTGCAAAACTTTTTTTTTAATTATGCAGACGTTAGAGAACTGATATTCAGCAATATCAAAGGCTTCTTTACCAGGCTTTATGTTCCTTTTGGATAGTATTGCCCATCTTAATTGCACTACCATGATATAAAAATACTTGGAATACTAAAAATTAGGAACGACTATATTTGTTTAAATGCCCAATTAATGGAATGATATGTGGAAGGAGGAGCGGAGAGATAGAAGACTAAAAGTGTTAAAAACACAGGTTGATAAGAAGTATCTAAACTTGTTAGTCCAGCAAATAAACAATAAACAGAAAAACTTGAATTGAAATACAAGTCTTAATAATAATAATAATAATCCATTTATTTTATATAGCGCCTTATCACATGCTCAAAGCGCTTTACAAAGACAATTAACATAGAAACAAACAGACAAACTATCCTGACGGAAAAGCGGCGAATACTCAACGCCAGCGTCCTCTCACGTCAGGGTCCGGCAGTAGACATTAAAAAGCACAAGACACACAGATATAATTTTTTACACAAAACAGCCATCACAGTGATTGCTCTAGGCACACCCTCACTGTGATGGAAGGCAAAGTCTTATCTCCTCCTTGTTCTTCTCCCGTGGTGCCACGAGGTGATCGAGGCTCCCAACTTTTTGAAGCCCCCACCGGGCGATGGAAAGTCCCAGGGCCGAGCCGAGCCGAGCAGGCCGATGAAAGTCCTGAGCCCCCACCGGGCGATGGAAAGTCCCAGGGCCGAGCCGAGCCGAGCAGGCCGATGAAAGTCCTGAGCCCCCACCGGGCGATGGAAAGTCCCAGGGCCGAGCCGAGCAGGGCGATGAGAGTCCTGAGCCCCCACCGGGCGATGGAAAGTGCTGCGGCCGAGCCACGCAGGGCGATGAGAGTCCTGAGCCCCCACCGGGCGATGGAAAGTGCTGCGGCCGGGCCACGCAGGGCGATGAGGGGCCTGCGGGCGGGTTGATCGTACCTCGCGCTTCGGGGCGGTCGAAGCTGCTACGGCTGGAGCTCCCAAAAGCCGGTCGCCAGCCAGGGACCTGCGAACTCCCGATGTTGCGGTCTGCAGGGCCCACGGCCGAAGCCTCCGAGATGGTAAGTCCAGGCCCTGCGACCGGAGTTTTCAAGGTCGATCCCAGCTGGAGGCCGCCGACTCCACGATGTTAGGCCGTAGCGAGAACGGAGATACGACACGGTAAAGGTCGCATCTCCATTGAGGAGGAGATTTGAAAAAAAGGTTTCCCCCAACCCCCCCACCACCCCCCTACATACACAGAATTAAAAATAAAACAAAACGTTCATTTAACAACGACAATGACAAAAAAACGAAAAAAATGTCTTGATTGATAAATTGAGTATCCATGAGAAAGTGATTTTTTTTTTCTTTCAGATTTGGACAGATTGTTTTGTGTATGTGGAGGGTGGGAAATATACCAGCGTTTTATAAACAATAGACAATAGGTGCAGGGAGAGGCCATTTGGCCCTTCGAGCCAGCACCGCCATTCAATGTGATCATGGCTGATCATTCTCAATCAGTACCCCGTTCCTGCCATCTCCCCATACCCCCTGACTCCGCTATCCTTAAGAGCTCTATCCAGCTCGCTCTTGAATGCATTCAGAGAATTGGCCTCCACTGCCTTCTGAGGCAGAGAATTCCACAGATTCACAACTCTCGCTTTAGACTTTAGCTTGATAAGAATTATTTCTCATTGTTGTGGTGAAATATATGATATGGTTGTACTTCGGTACCTTTGGAAGATGTTTTTTTTCTTTTGGATTCATTTCACCACAATTTAGAATCATAAACAATAAACATTTAACTATTTATTGGACTCCTTCAACATGTACTAAGATTTCATTTGCTATAAAAGTAAGGGAATAGGGATGCTTAAATTTAATGCTGTTTATCGTTTTTAAAAAACACACTTGATTTTAAGTGAAATCAATGTTGAAATCATTCAATGATAGTTGTTTTGGTACTTGTATGTTGATGAAATGTACTTAACGTCTGACATTTTTATTATGTTCTTGCATAAGATTTTGAATCTGTTATTTCTGGCTTGTGTAATTTGTAGGAGGATTACTGCTCTTGTGTGGGAGGTGAGGTACGTAGAGCACAATGCACAAACTTTCAATGAACCAGACAGCCCTATTGTTAAATCAGCCAGAAGAATTACTGATCTACTCCTTAAGTTCATTGAGTGAGTAAACTGATTTTTTCCATTAACAATATTTGGATAAGATTCAAATTATACCTTAAAATACTAAATTAATAATTTGTAAATTATTTATACAGCAGAATTGTCAATTGAAATGAAACTAGTTCACAAACATTTTTCAAGGAAAGAAACCTTGCATTGGGTTATATTGTGTTATGTTATGTCTTAAAGTTTGGGTAATACATGGCTACTACTGGAAAGAATAAGCAAATTGCTCTGTTCAGAAATCGGGATTACCTGTATTACTCGCATCAAAAGAGGAACTCTTTTATAGTGCAGGTGCTCCCCGACTTAGGTAAGGGTTACGTTCCGTAAACCCTGACGTAAGTCAGATTTTGTGCAAGTCGAAATTGCCTTAAAACTAGGTAGAAACAAAGAACTCCAAATGCTCACTACTACACAAAATGAAACACAGTACTCTGGAAAACGTGGATAGGTGACGTTACCAGCCAGGATCCACCGCTGCCACCTCCCGTCGCTTTGTCTACTCCACCCCTCACCCTCTACTGCCGCAGCCTTCTCCTCCCCCAGAGTTGCTGAGCTCTTCCAAGGTGGTGGAGGGGGGGAGTGTACAAAGCGATGGCCGACAGGAAGAAGTGGCAGCTAGTGAGAGGGGAGGGGAGCCCCAAGGTGACTGAGCCCGTCCTGTCGATGGTGGCGGCCTGAAGAAAGCGCTGTCGGCCAGGGAGTATAAATGTGAGCCGCAGCAACAGCCGCATCAACCAGACACTTCGGCAGCAGGTAAAGAATGGCTTGCTGTGGTGCACATTATGGAAGATGTCAGCGACTCGGTCGGGAGGAGCACTCCCTCACCTCCCTCATTCTCGCTTGCCTTTCCAATGTCGTACCGAACGTGGACGACACTTTTATATCTATTAGGCGGACGGAAAGCCCTCACCATCATCCCATTGCAATAAAACAGATCATTCAGGAAACAAGACAACCTAAAAAAATGTGAATTGTTTACATATGTGCGAGTTTATGGTAACTTGCTATTATGTAAGTCGGGAAGTACTTGTGGGAAGCGTATGATCAATCGGTGATTACACTATGACTCTGACTCCAGACAGAGGAAAATGTAGATACTCCTAACTGCCCTCTGAAATTATATTGCAAAGCACATGGTTGCATCGTGACTGCTATGGTAATTTAGATATAGGATTAAACCAGATGCATGAAGCTAAGCATTGTATTCGGATGGAGCAAATTTGCTCCCAACCCTAGTTGATGTCCAAAGACCATTCATTCATGGGACTGATGTATCAATGGGGAAAGCTATTCTGCTTTCCAGTCAAACAAACAACATGATGGAATCACAAAATCATACCATACAGACACATGGAAGACTCTCCCATTGCAATTCTTGTCTCTTTGGCAAGACAGAGCCATCAGATGTGAAATACAGGATATCAAGAAATAATGATGCTGGTTGTAGAGAAGTCAGAGGAGCAGACAATACCCCAACTGCAGATATGACAGCTTGTGTTCTCGAATCAACTTTAGCTAATATGTTTAAAATGTGGCACATTTTTTATTTCAGGGATATAGATTGTTATGATATTTTTGAGATTTGGCATACTATGGAGAACTGTTCACTGGACTCTGAAGAAGAGGATGAGGTACAGAATAATTTTTTTAAATCATAATATTTATAACTGATTTTGGTTTATCCTGGTAAAATAGAAATTTTCAATGTATATTCCCAAATGAAAAAGACATGAAGATATTACTGATGTTCTAATGTCATCTGATTTTCAGGGTGATAATACAGCCAATGTTGCAGGAACATCTACTCAGAGAGTGAGTAACATAGATACTGATTCTGCTGCTAAATATTTAACTATTAATTTGGTAGGTTTGGAGTAGTCTGCTTCTGCAGTGGATTCCTGAAAATATCACTATTTGGCTTTTGGGCGATTACCTAATTTTTATTGTTCGGTGGCAGCAGTTTTCGATTTTATATCTGGGTATTGAGAGGACATGAAGAACACTTGCAGTAGTTAATCAGGTAGCAGTATTTGCTGTCCATATTGCTGAATGTTGCAAGTGGACTTTGAACCACATGGGGAACAAAACAGTGCCATGGTGCAGTGGTTAAGTTACTGAATTAGTATCTAGAGGTCTGAACTATTGATCTGGATTCGGAAGTTTGAATCTCATCACAACAACCGGGGAATTTTAAATTAAAAAAAAATTCTGTATTTAGAATGAACTATCAATATTGATGACAATCAAATATATCTAGAAAAAGGACTATCAGTGTTGACAACCCAACGACTGAATTGTCTTTAAAAAAAAATGCTTATCTGTTTGCTTGAAGGAAAGAAGTTTAATGTTCTTATCTTGGTATGGTATGCTTGCTTTCATTTGTTGGGGCATTGCGATAAGCTTCAGGAAGTCATGATACCGTTTTATAGGACTTTGGTTAGGTCACATTTGGAGTATTGTGTACAGTTCTGTTCGCCCAATTATAGGAAGGATGTGGTGGCGTGCAGAAGAGGTTGACCTGGATTTCAAGGTCAACCTATAAGGAGAGGTTGGACAAACATGGTTTTTCTGGAGCATCGGAGACTGATGGGAAACCTGATAGAAGTATATAAAATTATGAAAGACATAGATAGGGTAGACGGTCAGAACCTTTTTCCCCAGGGTGGGAATGTCAAAGACTAGAGGTTTTTAAAGTGAGAAGAGAAAAGTTGAAAGGAGATGTGTGAGAGTGGTGCGTGCCTGGATCATGCTGCAGGGAGGGTGGACACAGATACGATGGTATCATTTACAAAGCTTTTGGATAGGCACATGAAAATGCTGGGAATGGAGGGGCATGAAACATATGCAGACTGATGAGAGTAGTTAAGCTTGGCATCATGTTCAGCACAGAAATTGTGTGCAGAAGGGTCTATTCCTGTGCTGTACTTTACCATGTTCTATATTCATCAGGAGTCTGCAGCAGTTTGGTTGAACTCCATTCCATTTTAAAATGCCACTCTGTTCAGGGACTGAATAGTAAATACTGACTTAGCTGGCCACACCATCAATCAATAAATGCATGTTTAAAAATTGTAAATTGACTATATTAAACTTAATTTATTTAACAGTTCCTAGATGCTAATTGTTGTTCAAGGATATATTTTCATTAAAAAAAAATGTGGATGATTTTGCCTCCAATTAAATAAAGCAGGGTTAATTGTAGCAATATATTTTGTAAGTTAGCTCTGGGCTTCATGATTCTAAAAGGTCAGTCAAGAGTTGTAATTTTTTTTTCTTTCTGAATCTCATGATATAAAAATTACTGTGTTGATTGTATCTTATTATGTGCATTGATGCATTGATTACTTTGATCTATTTTATTCCCTTAAGAATCACCCAAGACATGAATTAGATGGGAGCGTGATCTGTGATGTCAATGCATGGAAAACTCAGTGCAGAGAGCTGGTGGAAGTCCTGTTTCAGTGTGAAGATTCTGAACCATTCAGGCAGCCTGTGGACCTCGCTGAATATCCAGTAGGTCAAGTGTGTAGAAAGGAACTGCAGATGCTGGTTTAAATCGAAGATAGATATAAAATGCTGGAGTAACACAGCACGACAGGCAGCATCTCTGGCGAGAAGGAATGGGTGATGTTTTGGGTCGGGTCCATCAGTGCGAAGAAGGGTCTAGATCCAAAACATCACCCATTCCTTCTCTCCAGAGATGCTGCCTGTCCCGCTGAGTTACTCCAACATTTTGTGTCTATCCAGTAGGTTAATTCAGACTCCAATATGCATGCTAATTGAAGAATCTTATCTCTGCATCATAGCAAATTCAATAAATCATATCATCATATCATATATATACAGCAACAGGCCTTTTCGGCCCACCAAGTCCGTGCCGCCCAGCGATCCCCGTACATTAACACTATCCTACACCCACTAGGGACAATTTTTACATTTACCCAGCCAATTCCACACTTTTTCAAAAATGCAAATTCTGTCAAAAAACCATTGTGAGCCTGCTGCAATAAGAAGACGGGTTTGAGCACCAGATATACTTGGGATTTGGATTTGTTTTACCTGACTGAAACTCTTAAGCTTTCATTTGCAATATTTTAGTCAATTTATCGTAATATTAGTTGTTTTTATTTATTGAATACAAGTTTAACAAGGCAAGCCAATTTTACCCTAAAGGAAACAGCAATGCAAATTATTCAAGAGGACCAATTATTGGCTATTTTTCAGAACACCTGAACTGATAGACATGTTAATTTTGGTTAATTGCAAAGATTTCTTCAAGATTTGATGTGTCTATACACCATTTAGAGATGAAATTGAGGAAGGTGATGAAGATTTGAAATTCCCCTAGAATAGACACACATATCATGATGTGAGATTAATCTGCACCCATTGATTCAGTGTGGGTGAATTGACTACGACAATGAGTTTGGCATGTAACTAGCAAAACAAAATCATGCTCTTGGTTAGTTGCATGCATCAACAAGGGACCCAAATTTATAAACACATGTTAAGCGCAGCGGTAGAGTTGCTGCTTTACAGCGAATGCAGCAGCGCCGGAGACTCAGGTTCGATCCTGACTACGGGTGCTGCACTGTAAGGAGTTTGTACGTTCTCCCCGTGACCTGCGTGGGTTTTCTCCGAGATCTTCGGTTTCCTCCCACACTCCAAAGGACGTACAGGTATGTAGGTTAATTGGCTGGGTAAATGTAAAAATTGTCCCTAGTGGGTGTAGGATAGTGTTAATGTATGGGGATCACTGGGCAGCACGGACTTGGAGGGCCGAAAAGGCCTGTTTCCGGCTGTATATATATGATATGATATAAGGTTCAGCCTGCACGTTCTGGAAGTGGGCTATGTGCTTTGTGGGAAGACCAGATGCTGGTATTTAGGTAAGAAGTGACATGAAGAAGTAAAGAATAGCAGGAGAGAGGAGTGATCATCATTGCCTTCAGACTCTGCAGGAAGAAGTAAAGTATCCTTGCGGGCCATCTAGACATATCCTCGAGAGATTTGGAGCAAATGGTCATGAAGATAAATGTTCGGATCAAAACATAGTTGTGAGCTTTCAGTCGGTGAAAGTATCTTCAAATAATATATCTTACCAACTGTACTATTATCTGCATACTACTCAATAAACCACATCTCATGATTCCTCTTTAATCGCTAGTTGTCAGGTCTTATACCAAAAACATATTTCACTTCATCCTTCCACACTTGGTATTACTTAACACCCACACCCAGATATCAAAGTTGCATAAAGGGTCAGACTTTCAACATCATCCAAGCTGATGGCACAATATTTGTTGACATGCTATGCTATGTCAAAGTCACGTTACCAATAGGAACAGGCAATATTTGCGCACAGTGGGTCCTATTTTGGTTTGCAAGTGGTATCATTGTAGTCAAATATTAGTGCCCATCGAACCCAATTTTTGCACCCATTGCATTTTCACATCTGTCGACAAGTAAAATAGTAGAAACTGGGTATTGATGTCAAAACAAATCAATTGATGAACATGCCAGTTCATTTGTAGTGAAGAGATTAAAGTTTAAGGAGATGAACATCCTTCCGAACCAATAAATACATTATTTATGGCTGGATATTTTGGGTGTGGATTTCTCCAATTTCTGATGGTCGCATGAAAATGTGACCTAATGTTTTTAGGAACTGGAAATATAAAGTATCTTGTGACTTCCATTTCAAAACATTTTAATTTTTCTCTACCACCAAACAATCTGCTAGAGGAACTCTGGGTTGAGCAGCAATTGTGGGTAAAAAGAAATAGTCGGATACTTACCTGTACTTTGTTTGGACTAGTTTGAGAGATTTTTGAAAATTCCTACGAGTTCTTGTTTCAGTTGGAGAACATCTTCTAAATTCAATGATTATACCTTGTTACCAAATATTTCGTGGAAATGGCAATGTGTTGAGACTTTTGGTCTTGTTATTAGATAAGATGATGTGTGGACTTTTACATTGCTATTTAAATGTTGCCGTTTTCTTAAAGTTGAATTGAAAATAATGAATATATTTTATTGTTAGGTAGGAGAAATTATAGACTTTTCTGGTGTTTGGCTTTGACATTTTGATTATCTGAATTATATTTAGGATTACAGGAATATTATACACACTCCAATGGACTTGGAAACTGTAAAAGAAGCATTAGAAACTTATGAAAGTCCTGCAGATCTTTCCAAAGATGTGCGATTAATCTTCAGCAATGCTAAAGCTTATTCCCCAAACAAAAAGTCTAAGGTAAGCGGAATAAACATTGTTATTTGCATGCATTAAAAAAATTACTTAAGATAAAATCCAACAGTTGTAAAAGGCATCGTTGCCACTCATTAGTGAATTACACGTCAAAGAGCTAATCTTGCAAGGAGCTAATCTAGGAGATTTTGGAGGGAATTATAGAGAAAATCTGCAAACAAACAGCACCTGGGGTTAGATCAAAGCCTGGTATTTGGAATTGTAAGGCTGTAACAACAATGATATTGATACTTCACTTTTGAAATTTCCTCTTCCCTATTTTGGTCAATATGTATAGAATACTTTTAAGATGAAGCCTGTAATTATGGATGATCAGCCATGATCACAATAAATGGCAGTGCTGGCTCCAAGGGCCAAATGGCTGCCTCCTGCACCTATTTTCTATGTTTCTATATGGAGCCATATTTGTTATGAATTTGTACTCTAAAGAGAGAGAGAGAGGAAGAAAAAACATTTCATATTAATTTTGAAAGAATTATGTAATGATTGATTGATTGATTATGAAATTGCTGACCTATGATTCATACCTTTTTAAGAGAGCAATCTTCTTCTCCCAACAAATAGATATATAGCATGACTCTGAGATTGTCTGCATTTTTTGAGAACCAAATTCGAAAAATTATCTCTGATTATAAAACTGCTCAAAACTACAATAAAAGGAATCAGCACAAATGGAGATGCAAGAAACGGATACATAGTTCCGATGCCTCCAGGTCAAGTAGCAGAGCCTCCAGGTATGATATTTGCAGTCCAATATTTTATTTTAACATATTTTATAGATTAAGCTTGTCATTTAAAAAAAAAATCTTGATGTTGAACTGCTAACATTCCATAGAAATCTCAGAGCTATGACGCTGGCAAACCTGGGGGGCCAAGGCTAACTCTATTACATCAATTTATGGAGTACATTATGGTGTCTTGTTGCATCTTATTGTTAAGAAACTTAAGGTGTAATGAATTTTTAAAAAGTCCTTCAGAAATGTGGGATTTTTCAAATATTTCATTTTAATTCCTTGCAACATTACTATACTATACTGATTACATTAAAGCACATCTGCAATCTAATGAATTCTGATCATTCAGCATCAAAGGTGAGGTTTGCCATGTCCCTATCCTTTCACTGTAGTACCGGTTCCTGCACTACCTGTTTGTCAGGGCTCCAGATCCTGTGCTTCCTTCCAACTTGCCTGCAATGGTTGAAAGTTTATTGGCATACTGTGAAACTTTATTTTAAAGTGAACTTTGAGGCAGCACCGTGGCACGGATGGTAGAGTTACTCCCTCACAGCGCCAAAGACCTTGTTTGATTCTGACCTCGGGTGCAGTTTGTGTGTAGTTTGCACATTCTCCATTTTTCAGTCAGAGTTGTGAATCTGTGGAATTTTCTGCCTCAGAAGGCAGTGGAGGCCAATTCTCTGAATGCATTCAAGAGAGAGCTGGATAGAGCTCTTAAGGATAGCGGAGTCAGGGGGTATGGGGAGAAGGCAGGAACGGGGTACTGATTGAGAATGATCAGCCATGATCACATTGAATGGCGGTGCTGGCTCGAAGAGCCGAATGGCCTCCTCCTGCACCTATTGTCTATTGTCTATTGTCCATGTGACTGCATGATTTCTTCCAGGTGCTCAGGTTTCCTCCCACATCCTGAAGACATGTGGGTTTGTAGGTTAATTCTGTAATTTGCCCCTTGTGTGTAGGGAGTGATTGAGAAAGTGGGATAGCATCGAACTAGTGTGGACGAGTGATCAAGGTTCAGTGGCTCGGTGGGCCGAAGGCCTGATTCCATGCAGTATCCCTAAACTAAACTTAAAATTTTTTTTTTGGGTATTAATAGAAATAATATTTAATCGTCTGGAAAATTTGCTGGCCTGGCATTGCTAAAGTACTGAATGTACTAAAATTAATTTCCATTACTGACAGAAGTATGGAATACATTGTTGCTAAATGAGACAGATGTCAATTATACCTCAGATTTTTTAAATCAAAATAATTAATCTCGGGTTACAATTGATGGAAAAGGCAGGTTGTGATAAATAGCCTTGAAAGAAAACCAATATATGTACAAAGAATGTATTGTACACAACGGATGAGAAGAAAATATTCTGACCAAGAGTCTTAAATAGAATATTTCAGGATTCACAAATGAAGATTTTGGGAAAAATGTATATGACTTTATAAGGGAACGATCAATGGAATCTACAGCGCCCTCCATAATGTTTGGGACAAAGACCCATCATTTATTTATTTGCCTCTACTCCACAATTTGAGATTTGTAATTGAAAAAAATCACATGTGGTTAAAGTGAACATTGTCAGATTTTAATAAAGGGTATTTTTATACATTTTGGTTTCACCATGTAGAAATTACAGCAGTGTTTGTACATGGTCCCCATCCACCCCATTTCAGGGCACCATAATGTTTGGGATACAGCAATGTCATGTAAATAAAAGTAGTCATGTTTAGTATTTTGTTGCATATCCTTTGCATGCATCACCAGTTGCTGGGTGTCTTCTCTGGCGATGCTTTGCCAGGGCTGTATTGCAGCCATCTTTAGCTTATGCTTGTTTTGGGGGCTAGTCACCTTCAGTCTTCTCTTCAGCATATAAAATGAATGAATGAATAAGTTTATTGGCCAAGTATGTACATATACAAGGAATGTGCCTTGGTGCTTTGCTCACAAATGACAACACAAACATACAGTTAACAATTAAGAATGGAGCATAAACACATCAAAACAATAAGGATACAACATTACTGTCTAAACATGTGGGTGAAAATAAACCAGAGCAAAAAAGAGACTACAGACTTTGGTTATTGAGTAGAACTACTACTCGTGGAAAAAAGCTGTTTTTAAGTCTGGCTGTGGCTGCTTTGACAGTCCAGAGTCGCCTTCCAGAGGGAAGTGATTCAAAGATTTTGTGGCCAGGGTGAGAGGGGTCAGAGATGATCTTGCCCACTCGCTTCCTGGCCCTTGCAGTGTACAGTTCATCAATGGGGGGGAAGGTTGCAGCCAACAACCTTCTTAGCTGATCGAACGATCTGTTGCACCCTCCAAATGTCGTGCTTGGTGGCTGAGCCAAAACAGACCATGATGGAGAAGGTGAGGACCGACTCAATGATAGCAGTATAGAATTGGACCATCATTGCCTGTGGCAGATTGTGTTTCCTCAGTTGCCGCAGGAAGTACATCCTCTGTTGGGCCTTTTTGACTGTGGAGTCGATGGTGGCCCCCCATTGAAGGTCCCTGCAGATGATGGTTCCAAGGAATTTAAATGACTCCACAGATGTGACTGTGGTGGTGTTGTTGATGGTGAGTGGGGGGAGGGGAGAGGAAGCTCTTCGAAAGTCTACAATTAGTTCCACTAATTGAATGCTCAATTGGGTTCAGATGGGGTGATTGATTTGGCCATTCAATAATTGACCATTTATTAGCTTTGAAAAACTCCTTTGTTGCTTTAGCAGTATGTTTGGGATCATTGTCTTGCTGTAGAATGAACCGCCGGCCAATGAGTTTTGAGGCATTTGTTTGAACTTGAGCAGATAGGATGTGTCTATACGCTTTAGAATTCATTATGCTACTACCATCAGCAGTTGTATCATCAATGAAGATAAGTGAGCCACTACCTTCATCAGCCATACATGCCCAGGCCATAACACCCCTACTGTTTCACAGATGAGGTGGTATGCTTTGGATCTTGGGCAATTCCTTCTCTC
This sequence comes from Rhinoraja longicauda, assembly GCF_053455715.1. Classification (NCBI taxonomy): domain Eukaryota; kingdom Metazoa; phylum Chordata; class Chondrichthyes; order Rajiformes; family Arhynchobatidae; genus Rhinoraja; species Rhinoraja longicauda. The sequence continues at coordinate 46,195,674 of NC_135964.1, read as the reverse complement.
CTCCATACTTTGCTCTTGCCATCACTGATATAAGTTAATCTTTGTCTCATCTGTCCACAAGACCTTTTTCCAGAACTGTGGTTGCTTTTTAAGTACTGCTTGGCAAACCGTAACCTGGCCATCCTATTTTTGCGGCTAACCTGTGGTTTGCATCTTGCAGTGTAGCCTCTGTATTTCTGTTCATGATGTCTTCTGTGGACAGTGGTCATTGACAAATCCACACCTGACCCCTGAAGAGTGTTTCTGATTTGTTGAGGTGTTTGGGGATTTTTCTTTATTATAGAGAGAATTCTTCTGTCATCAGCTGTGGAGGTTGTCTTGGCCTGCCAGTCCCTTTGTGATTAGTAAGCTCACCAGTGCTCTCTTTCTTCTTAATGATGTTCCAAACAGTTGATTTTGGTAAACCTAAGGTTTGGCTGATGTCTCCAACAGTTTTATTCTTGTTTCTCAGTTTCATAATGGCTTTCATTGGCACAACTTTGGCCCTCATGTTGATAAACAGCAATAAAAGTTTCCCAAAGGTGATGGAAAAACTGGAGGGAGGACTAGGTACTGAGAGCTTTCTTATACTGGCATTAAGGAGGCAATTGAACACACCTGAGCAATTACAAACACCTGTGAAGCCATGTGTCCCAAACATGGTGCCCTGAAATGGGGGGACTCTGTATAAACACAGCTGTAATTTCTACATGGTGAAACCAAAATGTATAAAAATACCCTTTAATAAAATCTGACAATGTGCACTTTAACCACATGTGATTTTTTTCTATTACAAATCTCAAATTGTGCAGTAGAGGCAAATAAATAAATGATGGGTCTTTGTCCCAAACATTATGGAGGGCACTGTCTATTATGCAATAACATTCTTCTGAAGTCCTTGTTTGGAGAATGAGAATTTTAAAATAAAATAAAAGCGATATAAACATCCCTAACATTTGTAGGGATGTTTTTCTACATCAACATCATTCTAACTTGCCCTGAAAGGTATCAAGTTTAACTTGCTTGAAAGGTAATACTATGCCATCCCTAAGGTGATTATTCTTTGGATTATAATGTATTAGGATCACCATTTGATTAGCAGAATTTCAAGAAAGTATCCAGCAGTCATCTCAAGCATTTATTTGTTTCTGTCTAATCTTTAGTCCAGAGCGAAAACGGAAACCAGTGAAGCCTCAAGCAAAAGTCGAATATCTTTGCAAACGGTCTACCTCATTAAGTTCATCTCACAACAGTACAAGTAGCACAGGTGATAGTAGCTCCAGTGATGCTTCTGATCATTCTTCTACATCATCCAGAGTGAGGAACACAAGGGCCAGGGCATCTGCCCTGACTGTAAAAAGAGATAAAAAGGATTTACTCAATGGGTCCGTTGGATCAACGACAGGTGAGCAAAGAAACTACATAGTGTTTAGCTCATCTGAATGTTTAACTACAATTAAGATAATATATAATTGCAACTTATTACTCTACGTAATGGTGAATCTGCGATCAAGATACTTTTATGCTAGGTTCTATGCTTATTTTCTTGGCCATTGAGGTCTGGATGTCCTGCTTCTTTTCTGACTCTTAGGTGTCTATTATTGCATAGCAGAAGACCGGGATTATTATAAAAGATCCAAATGAAGCTATAGAAATAGATTGCTTGAACTTAACAGATTGTATACAAAATATCAGTTCCCGGTGTTCTCTTGCTGGTTTTAAACATTGGCTGTTTCAACATGGTGGGCCAAATGGTCTATTTCCATGTTGCTATGAGCCTGTATTTCTATGAAAGATACCAATGGGAGCAGTTAAGAGAAAATTTGTTATGCTGATTCCGATTATGGAAGGATGTTTTATGATGCGAGGAATAGTTGTGCCAAACTGTAGATGCTGGAATCTTGAGCAAAGCATGAAGTGCTGGAGGAACTCAGCAGGTCAGGTACCATCTGTGGAGGGAATGGACTTTAGTTTGAAAAATGGTCCAGACCCTAATACATTGCCTGTCCATTCCCTCCACTGCCTAATGTGATCTATCATCATTTTGTTTTATTTTTCTTGGAACATTGGAGGCTAAAGGCAGACATGATTGAGGACTATAAAATTATTAAGGGGTTAAGTTGCGTGAATAAGTGGCACATTTTATTTAGCACTGAAGTCAAGAACCAACTGGTACAACTTTAAAACAATTGGTGAAAAGGGCAGTCAAATTTAATTGGGATTGGAATTGAAGACTCAGTTCATATGTTTGAAATCATCCTGGGGCTAAAAAGCTTAGTGCATTTATATTTTAAACGGTTCAGTTGTGCATTTGAAGTGCCATGCAAGGCAATGGGAATAGGACTCGTAATTTTATTTTGTTGGCTACCATGGATGTGATGGATATTGGAAGTAAGTATGCAGGTGCAGCAGGCAGTGAAGAAAGCTAATAGCATGTTGGCCTTCATAACAAGAGGAGTTGAGTAGAGGAGCAGAGAGGTCCTTCTGCAATTATACAGGGTCCTGGTGAGACCACACCTGGAGTATTGTGTGCAGTTTTGGTCTCCAAATTTGAGGAAGGACATTCTTGCTATTGAAGGAGTTCAGCGAGTGTAGATTCACGAGGTTAATTCCCGGAATGGCTGGACTGTCATATGTTGAAAGAATGGAGCGACTGGGCTTGTATACACTGGAATTTAGAAGGATGAGAGGGGCTCTTATTGAAACGTATAGGATTATTAAGGGATTGGACAAGCTAAAGGCAGGAAACATGTTCCCGATGTTGGGGCAGTCCAGAACGAGGGGCCACATTTTAAGAATAAGGGATAGGCCATTTAGAACAGAGATGTGGAAAAACTTTTACACCCAGAGAGTTGTGAATCTGTGGAATTCTCTGCCTCAGAAGGCAGTGGGGGCTGATCCTCTGGATGCTTTGAAGAGATGGAGCTCTTAAAGATAGTGGAGTCAAGGGATATGTGGAGAAAGCAGGAACGGGGTACTGATGGTGGATGATCCCAGTGAATGGCAGTGCTGGCTTGAAGGGCCGAATGGCCGAATGGCCTCCTCCTGCACCTATTGTCTATTGTATATTGCCTCCTTTGTGGTGTAAATTATTGTGATTGTATGAAAACAATTATTGTGATTGTATGAAAAAGATTTATGTACCTAAGTAAACTAAGCAATGATAAGAACAGCCTTTACAATATTGTATTTCATAGTATTAGAAAGTGAAGACTCCAGTGACAGTTCTACTGAATCGAATAATTGTACTCTGAAATCTTCAACATCTTCTCCAAATGATACTTGGACGGAGAGTGCGGCAGGCAGCAGCAGGACCGTACAAAAACGCACCTTACCCAAGCACACAATAGGTGAGTATAGTTGAACTACTGATTTGTGTATATACAATATGAACTAGATGGACCATTTTATTTAGATAACTTCAGGACTCAGAACTCTCAAAATATAATTCATTTTTGCTTAACATGCACAGTAATTCAGGTGAAACTTGCCATTTGTAGCGTTTGGGATACAACCAACCGTCTTTTACTGTGCGCTTTGAGTCATGTTATCTGCATGTGCTGCATTTGTTGTTGAATTATTTAGATAACAAAAATTCCCTGAGAAAAGTTGAATGGCAGTTGTCTATTTACTTCAGTTTTCCGATTACTTGATTCTCCTATCATTTTGAGAGTCGGCATGAAGACGTTCGTCTCAGTCAAATCAAAGGATTGTAACTTTAAGTTCCCATGTGCGATTTTTCCCAAAATGACTCATGTTGGCATTTTGATACAGAATAATACAGAATACAGAGCTTTATTGTCATTCGATACCGGGATACCGAACGAAATTACATTTCCAGCAGTCACAGAACACAACAAAAAAGAAAAGGACACAAGACACACGACCCCAACACAAACATCCATCACAGTGACTCCAAACACCCCCTCACTGTGATGGAAGGCAACAAAACTTCCCCTCTCTTCCCCCACGCCCACGGACAGACAGCTCGACCCCTACTGAGGCGACCGACCCGCACAGCCCACGCAAGGGGATGGAAGTCCCCGCGGCCGAGCTGCACCGGGCACTGAAACGTCCCGCGGCTGTACCGAGCGATGGAAGGCCCCGCGGCCGAGCCATACCAGGCGATGGAAGGCCCTGCGGCTGGGCTGCGCCGGGCGATGTTAGGTCCCGTGGCCGAGCCGCGCCGGCGATGTTAAGTCCCGTGGCCAAGCCGCACCGAGCGCTGAAACGTCCCGCGGCCGTACCGGGCGATGGAATGCCCCACGGCCGAGCAGCACCGGGCACTGTTAAGTCCCGCGGCCGAGCCGCACTGGGCACTGTTAAGTCCAGCGGCCGAGCCGCGCCGGGCGATGCGATGGAAGGCCCCGCGGCCGAGCCGTGCCCCGAGGAAGAGACCTAAAAAAAGAAAGGTTTCTCCCACCCCACCCCACCCCACCACCCCCCACACATACACAGCCAAAAACAAAAACAAAAACCATCCCAACACACAAACAAAAAAGGAAAAAAGACAAACAGACTGCCAGCGAGCCGCAGCCGTTAGGCGCCGCCACACATCTCTGGATCTGCCGACAGCAGTTCCATTTTGGGGGGGATTAGATGTTTAAACTTGGCAGAATCTGGTGCTGGGCTTTGAGATGGATGATGGATCTCATCGAAAATCATACTGATAAAAGATACAAATTGATTCAGTATTGTGTCACTCCCTGATCACAATTTAAACACTTGTATGTTGCAAATATGCCATTTTCCCCTGAACCATATTTGAATTCTTATTGTTCAATTTTGGCTTGGAGTTTTCAGTCATGCTTGGCACATATCATCCAAGAGTCTGGTGCAGTTCACCCAGAGTGAGAGGCATTATGTGCAGACAGGTTCTACTGTGGGATCCCATGGCGCTCGGAACAAGAGCTGCTCACAAAACAGGTGGTCAGCTGTCTGGCTGAAATGTTCTTTCCACGTCACTTGATTTGGCAAACAGTATGATGATCAAAAAATTCTCTCTTTTCATCTAAATCTCTTTCAGTTACTCCCTTCTGCTTAAATCACAACTTTCCTTGGTGCAGATTGTTGTGTGCAGATTCTACATTTTGTGTGGTGAGGAATTGCCACAATTCTATACATCAGTCAACGTTGGACTGAATGGCTAAACACAGCTTGGGGTTTCCTTTGTTTAATAATAATAATAATACATTTTATTTATATAGCGCTTTTCATATACTCAAAGACGCTTTACAGAGATTTTGAGAACATATTATTCCGCATGTACTAAGGTACAGTGAAAAGCTTATGTTTGGGTGTTATCCAGTCCAAGGAAAGACGATGCATGAATACAACCAAGCTATCCATAGTGCACAGATAAAGGGTACAACACGAAGATAAAGTTTGATTAAAGATTTTCAAAGGTCTCCAACGAGGTTGATAACAGGTCACACCACACTCTAACTGATGAATGAACCATTCAGTTGCTTGATAGCAGCTGGGAAGAAACTGTTCCTGAATCTGTATGTATGCGTTCACAAACAAAATGCATAAGGCTTGCACACTCAAGTCTTGAAGTTGCCAACATTTATATGGGCAAATGCTGCTTTGTCCATGACAAATTTAGGCCATTAACTCATCCTTCACCACCATTCTCACCCTCCTGATGGCAAAGTGATCTGGATTATATTTCTTTAACATGACGACCAGGGATGCCGATTCATCTCTTTATAATTTTTGCTAGTTTATACCCCTCCTCTAAATAAAGACTTTTCTATTACAGAAACAGAAGCTTGTGGGACTCGGATAAATGGACACAGCAGAAAATTGGTTCGGCAGACCACTGCAGCTAAGAAACGCAAGATCTTGAGTGATTCAGAAGAAGAAGACACAGAGCCGGAGAGGGATCATGCAATATTTGGTGGTGTTAAGAGAAGAAAAAATGTCAATATTTTGGAAGACGATGACTCGCTGTCTGACAGCCAGCAACAGCAACAGCAGGAAATGGTTCACAGTAAATGTAGTTCTAGTAGCGGAACTGGTTCTAGATCTGAAGGCAGCTCAAGCTCCAGTTCCGAATCAAAATCAAAGACGGACTCTGAATCTGGATCCATTTCTGACTTGGATAGTGATTACAATATGAAAGCAAAGTCAAAAGTTAAAGCAAAGGTAAAACTGAAGAAAGGGAGACCCAGAAAAGTTAAAGGGAGAGGAAAAGTCAAAGCTGTCATGAAAAAAGGCACCAGCAGATTAGAATATAAGAAACAGAAAAAAAATTTGGACAGCGAAGAAGGGGAAGATGCTGATGATGACTCTGATTACGGCAAAAGGGATTGTGTTTGTAGACCATCAGCAATAAGGACCAGAAACCAAGGCAGAAGAACTGTAAGATATGATGATTATGATTCCGATACAGATGGTGTCTTACACAATGAGGTTGCTAACCATGGAATATCCAGGTCTGGACGGGTACGGCGGGTACCCATGAGAGTGAGAGACTGAGAGGCAGCCATTTATTTGGCACTGAACCACTGTGAATTTTTTTTCTCTAGAATTTCAGGGATTATATTTATATTTTTCTGGATTTATTTTGTGGGGGAGGGGGAAAGCTGGCTGTTCATGGACACAAAATCATGGTTAACACTGCAAGCATTAAACAGCACAAGATACTGCAACAGGACTCCAGGCAACTCCAGTAATGTCTGTGGACCATGCTAGAAAAGACTCTGCAACTTAGCTTTGTCTCCTATTAAGCACTACGACAAAAATTATTTATTTTTACTTGCATGTATTTTAAGCCAATTGAGAGCATATTTGTCTCTTCAGTAGACAAAGCAGTTATTTTTTTTGCATTTGGGTACTCTATTATTAATCAGGAAAGGGCGTTTTGCATTCATCTCAAGGTTTGTTATAATGACTTAATTAATTGAATTTATATTCAAGTCAAATATTTTTGTTTAAAATGTGTACTTTAATACCAACTTAGACTTATTTTTGGAAGGAGATTTCAAGGGAAGGAAATTGCACTGCACTGTGGAAAGAGTGAAAAGATGAGAGTTTCGTTGAAGTGGTATGCAAAATTGGACAAAAGACTATAAACATTATCCTGACCACAATTTACCGTATTTGAATGATTGATAGTTTAATCTATTGGTATTTTTTTATTCTTTGAGTTCTGTCTGGTCAGTGGACAAAGTAATTGCTTGTTTAATTTTCTAATTCCTGTGCTTGGCTAAAGGACAGAATAAACCAATGTTTACTGCTGGCCTTAATGCTCAGACCATATAACATATTTTGCCATTTACTGAGGTTGAGAGCAAAGAGAAGATAAATATTTATACTGTGCCAATCTTAAGCAGATATGCAGAATCTGAGCAAATTTGTTTGGAATATGAGGAATGGCTTGGAATTAAATTCAGGGAAAAAAGTTGTTATAAGCAAATAAATTAGAAAATGCAGGAGAAAACCCTACTTGGATGTCCTCTGCTTCAATATTAATTTTGCCTGTTTTCCTGGGAGCCTTTTTGTTAAGAAATAATCTAGCCTGCTTTCTTTAATTAAACTTGTTCATGTCTCAACATCTATGCAAATATTCAATGCTAGACAGAAGGTAGTATTAAATGGCCTACATTAAAGGCTATTTCAATTTTAAAAAGGTGATCGGCGTGAACTCCTGGCATGCATTAACCTAATAACTCTGGAGTGAATATGGTGCATTCTTGCTGTAATAAATCGTATGTTTATTCCAAAATGATGTTATTTGTGCTATCAACTGATGCTTTATCCGCTTTCAGAGTTTGTAAAATTAGACAATCTTTCCTGCTCTCCAATTTAAAGACAGAGACTCATTCTGACCTGCAATTCTGTTGGCAATGCCCATGTGTGTGTCTTGCTGGTGAACATTCACACTTATCAACCAAAGGGTTGAAGAGATTCAGGTGCTTTTGATCCAGACATGATCTAGACATCATTCAGCAACTTGGTGTGTATATTTTCCCATCCCAGTATGGTGAACTTATCATTGCTCAGACGGAGATAGCTAACAACAAAAAATGGGAGTTTTGCTTATATGTATATGTTGGCACAATGCTATACTAAAGTGCCGTTTGTGTGTCTTTAAATTCCAAGTTACTTGCTAAGTTCTTCAGCAAAACTCATCTGAGGCGGGACACAAATTTTGATAATGTGCAACAAATTATTTTTGCCCAAATGTTGGTGGATAATATCTTCTTTCATAATCTCTTCAACTTGATTACATATTATAGATCATAAAACTTCACAGGAATGCCACAAGAAAACAGATTCCATTATTTTGTAATGTCAGGAATGCAATGCATCAAAATAAATCTTCCAAATTACTAACAGCCTGGGATTCTTCTGCCTATTTATAATTGTTCTAATCTATAATGTACCCAACATGATATAAGATTAATTTGTTTTCTGAAGATATTGACCCACTGCTAATTATACTATATTCCAAAAGGTATCATATGAATTTGAAGATCAATGCAAAACTGCTGTATTTTTGTAGCTTTTTCAACAAAAAAAGTGTAAAATTTACTTTATGATGAGCCATTTATTTAAGGATATATTTAATTTGTACTTAAACCAGTAGTTGGTCAGGTAACTTTTTTTCCCAAATTACTTTTCGTATCATTTTCATGCCTACACATTTAGTCCTTGCAAAAAATGTGAGATTACAGTTTAAATTAAAACGCTACTTGTTGCACAATTGGCTTTTTAAAAACGTATGTGGAGGACATAAATTTCTGCATTTCCAATGTTAGTTTATTTTGCAGTGTGGGACCAGTAGCTATCATCTTCAGCTATGTTGTCCTATTGCCCACATCTGTTCCAATTTACCACATGTATCATTTTTCAAGGGTAAAAGAGTGGAGTGAAAACAATGATATCATTTAAAAATAACTTTTATACTGATCAATTTAAAAAATAGAATTTCTTTTTAAAAAATGCACGTGAATTTTACATTTCTTATATGCAAAATGTTCTTCGAATGCCAGATGATCACCTCTGGAAAAAGAGGAAACAGTTGAACTCTTGCGAGGGTATGTGATTTCTGAGATTTTGTATGATTTATGGTGGCAGCCAAGTGTGCTCCATTTGATGTGTTTTAAAAAAACCTGTTAAACCGCCTGTAACAGCAAGTGACCTTTTGGCTCATCCACAGTGTGGAGTTGTGCTTATAAAAAGACATTTGGTGCCTTCAGTTTTGTCTGTGCCTACAAAGATGCTAAATGATATTCATTATTTTTTGTTGTTATATGTCCTCAGGAACATTTTATGTTTTGTCCCAGCAAACCACATGATCCATTTCCATGAATGTTACAGAATATTGTACCACCACTAGATATCAATATTTCAAAATGGAGGGAAAATTTTGAATTGGTTATTGTTTGCATGTAAGAAGCAACGGGTAATTTTAACTTGATTTGTAGAGATGGAACCCATGGAATTGGGTGGAATGCTGGTTTATTCTGGGTATAACATAATTGCATTGCTTTCGATATTGTGTAAAATTGGCAAGAACAACACAAGCATTGGCAACAGAGTTATGTGTGAACATTAGGGTAAAATTCCCCTCCCCTCCCCCCGCTGTAGTTTCTATTTTTAAAAATTTGCTTGCATTAACCATGAATAAAACTTTATGAACTGTCATCTCAAGAATCCTATTGCAGGTTAAACATTCCTTGAAAATATTTAGACAAGAAAAATGATAAATTCACTGGTTCAGTTAGAAAATTATGTTCGGTCATAGAGAAATAGATAATTTGCACAGATACTAACATTTCAGGTATTAACTAGCTATAATTGATGTTTATAATGGAGCAATAATCATCTGTGGAAACAGTGAGCTTATCCCAACTCTATTTCATTGAATGTAAAGAAGGCAGTTTTTAAACTGGTTGAGCTGAATTAATTTTGACAGGCTTTGATTATCATGCAATTCTCATATTGAAGTAATCAGTAACAGCTTGAATCATGATTTAGAGTTCACCTGTAATTTTATTTATTTATATGTTTTCTCCTACCCATTCCAACAACTTGAGCAACAACATACAAAGAAATGGTTGTAAACTAAGGAAATATATACCTAACATATGCATTCCAATCTTACCAGGAAGGAATTTTTGCTTCATAATGTACTTTTTTCCACTAATACATATCCCACACCTATCACAAGCCCTCATTGCTAAATCTTATGTTCCCTGTGAAATATTGTCGGATTCCTAAATGAAATAAAAATGCACTTTGCAGTTGACTTACTCCTATGGTGCTCTAATATTTAGAAGCTGCATAAATCAATTTTGATGTTCATTTGTTTTCCTAATTTACAACAGAAAATGGTGTAAATATTTCAGCATTTGTTGAGAAAGGTATTTGATTATTTTCCCAACCCCTCTCTGTATCTCCCTGCATCCCGTGATTCCATAACCTATTCAACGTTACGGCTCTATCCTGCCATTTTTAAATTTTATATGGCTGTAATATTAGTAACATAAGCAGGCAAGTTTATTTTATTATCAATAACAGATGAAAGCTTAGTAACTAACGGTAATACTTTGTTACCCTATTCAGTCTGTCTGTTGCCAAAATAAAATCATGTTAGAACACCACTCAAGGTACATTAATACTTTAATTAAAAAGCCAAGTTAATATCTGCAACAAAATATAATATGGTTCTCAAGTTGCAAGGGTAGAACTTAATAGGATTTGGCATATTCCACTAATTTTTAGTCTTATTATATAATAGCAGATTGAGTGGAATCATGTCTGATTCAGATAACTCTCCCCGAGTAAGAAATTTGACTGAGCTGCTACAAAATGTGTCCAGGAGATTAATGTCGGAAAGTTGTTTGCGCGGAGACCTCATTGGAAAGAGGTGGATTGTAATCTGAAATTGGAAGGAACCCTATTTATTCTCCCTGTTTTTTCTTTCCCTTTGCCCCTTCCTCACCACCAACTGAGAGATGCAAAAACAAACTGTGTTGACATAACCACCTCCATCTATAGAAACGAGAACTGCAGATGCTAGTTTATAAACTCTATCCTCTTCCTGCTCTCAGTTAACAGTGTAGAACTGTGGTTGAAGTTGTAATTAGTAATGGAAGCATTGGCACAATTACATACCATTCTGTTGCAGAGCTGAAATCTTTTTATTTTAGTTTGAATTGTTACGTGTTCAAGATATGCTGCCTTGAAACAACCCACGTTTTTTTTGTCACCTTATCGGAATGCACATTACAAAAATAGTTCCCTTTCTTGATCAATTATAAACGTCGTTTCGTGGATATTGTGCATTATATTATGTTCAGGGAAACAATGGATTTGACCAGAAATTGTCATTTTAAATTATCTCACATGTCAGACGACGATGAAATAGTTTAAGTGAATTAATTATTTGGATGTGTATGCTTGATATTTTTGTCCTTGAGCATGATGTACAAAAAGAATAATAGCCAAGAATAATGATTTCCAATTGCATTTTATATTCCATTTGCAGCTGATTTGGGATATTCTGTCTCTTTTATAAAGAGAGAGGTTTAGTATCCAGAGCAAATGGCCTTTGAAAAGACAGCCACAAATAAATCAACTTTCCTTTCTTCTTCAGACACATAGCAGTGTATAGCACTTACACTTCATTTTTATATTTAAAGAAAAATCACGTCATTTGTTGCAAAAATTGTAAAGGGTAATTCAATTTATGAACATGCTTAATAATGTAATCAAAGCATAATTTCCCTGCATGACTGATATCAGGCTGAATTGATTCACTACCTCTAGTTTAATCAATTCTTTGCAATTAAAAAAATATTTCTTGGAATTGACATTGTAAACATTTCAGATGTTAATGTAAACATTGACTATATCATTTTATAGGAATTACCATCATTGACTATGCATTTTGGTTTCCAGTCTGGAGTAGAGTATTGAACAAAGCAAACTTTTAAGAATTTTGTATGATTGTTTAAAATATTGAATAATGACAGGTAGAATTAGATGACCTAATTTATTACAAGCAGTGAACTAAAATTTTGATTTTCACAAATGACCTATTATTTACTATGTTGTTTCCTTTGCAATGTAGTGGGCAATGTTTCCCTAGACTTGGCATCTTGGAGGCTAATATGTGTGATAAAGTGCAATGTCCAGGTGAAGTGATTATGACATTATGATGTTTTATTTGGGTTGAAGAGCAGCATTTCCACAGTCTTAGAAACACAATACTGCAGTGCCAAATTAGAGTGCCTGAAACAGACTTTAATCGTTATTGCTGCATGAACAAGTTTATGAAGGATTGGCTGACCCTCCAGGTTGGATGTCTGATTCTGGAAAGAGAGAGAATAACAGCATGAAAATGCCACTTCAGAGCAGTCTCCACTATTACACAGAGAGCAACAATTACAGACTGTTTGAAGGATTAGGCCACCTTGTGACTTTTGACAAAAGACTCGAGCTCCAAAGTGTGCATGAGAAATAAATGAGTTTAAAATTGCATTTTGAAAGTTTTATCATGTTGCTAGCACAGATTTGCTCCAAAGTCTCCACCTTTAAAAATAATTGTAAAACACTTTCCTGGGACATTGCTTTTGCCAAATTGTTTGTATTTTGATCTCAGGAGCCTTTATATGTGTAAACTGAAGAATCAAGTTATTCAGGGAGAGGTGTTTACTAAAAATGGTAAACTTCAGTTTTCTTTATATGAAAGGAAAAACATTAGCAATTTATTTCATTTTTGGCAGTTTATTGTAAATTGTACATTTGTACATATTTAGAAAACCAGCAATTTTTGCCTTGGCAGCATAGCATATTGTATATATTAATAGTGTATGTGGCTGTGGTTATGCTACTTTACAGGTTTTATGCAGAAAAACTGATTTCCCCTTGTAAAAATAAAATTCTTTAAAAATAAAAAGCATTTGCAAAGTTGTTTTTTGACCAGGATTATATTATCCAAGAGAATAACCAGCAAATGGCTTCACTTCTAGTTACCTCTGTGCCCCTAAGCCCTGCTCATTTTTCATTCACATTCTTGCAATCAGAGGTATCATCAGTAAACTGAAGTTTTCACAAGTTGCTGCTCATAACTATCTCTACCTTTAGCCTTTGCAATCTCTAGTTCTGGATGAAAAAAAAATTCCAACTGAAATCTGTTTTTTGCTCACCATTTCTAGTTATCCCATCCACATAAAAGGCTAGTTTAAACCCACTCCAATTAACATCCTTGCTAAGATATTGGTTTCAATAATCCTGAGATGAAACCTGCCAATTTGTGTACATTCCATGTTCCTCGAAAATAGTTCTAAAATTCCCCTTGTGCCCCACTCTTCCAGCCATTCATCAATCAATATACTCTGCACCCACTTATTGTAAGACCTGGATTTGTCAGGTCTAGGTGATCTGTAATCTTTTAGCCTCATTGGACTTTAGAGATAAAGCGCAGAAACAGGCCCATCAGCCCACCGAATCTGCAACGACCAGTGATCACCCCGTACATTAATGCTATCCTACGCACCAGGGGTTGTTTACAAATTTACTGAAGCCAACTAACCTACAAACCTGTACGTCCTTGGTGTGTGTGGGGAAACCGGAGCACCAGCGGTTGTTTACAAATTTACTGAAGCCAACTAACCTACAAACTTGTACGTCCTTGGTGTGTGTGGGGAAACAGGAGCACCCGAAGAACACACAGGGAGAACTGGTCAGGATCGATCATGGGTCTCTGGCGCTATGAGGCAGCAACTCTACCACTGCCCCACTGTGCTGCCCTATGGTACTTAGTTTGCCAAGAACCTTTTTTCTGATGACTTGAGATTGTTCAATAGAGACAAAGTAGGTATTTCATTGAAGATAGATGCAAAATGCTGGAGTAACTCAGCGGGATAGGCAGCATCTCTGGAAAGAAGGAATGGAGGATGTTTCACGTCAAGACCGTTCTTCAAACTCTAGTCCAAATGCCACCTATTCCTTCTCCTGAGATGCTGCCTGACCCGCTGAGTTACTCCAGCATTTTGTTTCTATCTTTGGTGTTCTTGGTTCTTAGTCCTCCAAACGTCAACCAGCATCTGCAGTTCCTTCCTACAGAGTATTTGATTTAGGTAGACACAAAATGCTGAAGTTTGAAGAAGAGTCTCGACCCAAAACGTCACCCATTCCTTCTCTCCAGAGATGCTACCTGACCCGCTGAGTTACTCCAGCATTTTGTGTCTACCTTTGATTTTAACCAGCATCTGCAGTTTTTGTCCTTAGTATTTAATTCTGTTTTGGGACATATGACAATAAAACACCCTTGACTCTCTTGAGGTTTTTTCAATTCTCTCCCTTTCCAGTTCTTTCAATTTATTCCACTGGAGGCCGGAAGCCCGACCTCTGGCGGTGAACCCAGTAATTACACGTGTAACCGGACCGCTGTGAGTACGTAGTCAGGGGTGAAGGAGCCCGCCCACTGGCTGTAATTACAGTCTAGGATGAGGGGCTTGCCCTCTGGCGGCGGATCGCTGTAATTTACAGTGTCTAGGATGAGGGAGCCCGCTCTCTGGCGGCGCATCCCTGTAAATCTTCGGTTTCCTCCCACACTCCAAAGACGTACAGGTATGTAGGTTAATTGGCTTGGTAAATGTAAAAATTGTCCCTAGTGGGTGTAGGATAGTGTTAATGTGCGGGGATCGCTGGGCGGCACGGACTTGGAGGGCCGAAAAGGCCTGTTTCCGGCTGTATATATATGATATGATATGATAATTACGCTGTCTGTCTTGGGGGAGCCCGCCCACTGGCGGCGGATCGCTGTAATTACAGTGTCTAGGATGAGGGTGCTCGCCCTCTGGCGGCGGATCGTTGTAATTAGTGTCTGGCTTGGGGGAGCTCGCCCTCTGGCGGCGGACCGCTATGATGACAATGTCGGGTTGGGGAGCCCACTCTCTGGCGGCGGACCGCTATGATGACAATGTCTGGGGTTGGGAAGCCCGCCCTCTGGCGGCGGACCGCTGTGATGACAGTCCGGGGTTGGGGGAGCCCGCCCTCTGGCGGCGGACCGCTGTGATGACAGTCTGGGGTTGGGGAGCCCGCCCTCTGGCGGCGGACCGCTGTGGTTACAATGTCTGGGGTGGGGGAGCCCGCCCTCTGGCGGCGGCGGCCGTGGCTGCCGACGTTCCCTGGGCCGCCTCACACGCGCCCCCTCCCGGCCGGGAGGCCGCCGGAGTTTCGTTGCCTGGGAGGCAGAGGCGGAACCAAGCCGGCAAATGGCCACGTTTTTCGGGGAGGTCGTCTCTGTTTTCTCCCGGGCGGTGGACGAGGAGGACGAGGAGGATGAGGAGATCAGAAGGGAGTTGGCGGGGCGCAGGTGAGGCTGCGGGCCGGGTGTTGGGGTGTGTTGGCCGAGGCAGGGCCGGGCCGCTGCTGGGCCGCTGCTGGGGTGAGGTGGGGTCTGACCAGAGGCCCCTTGGCGTTGATCCTGGTCTGCTGGGATTGACCCTGGTCTGCTGGTGTTGACCCTGGTCTGCTGGGGTTGACCCTGGTCTGTTAGTCTTGACCCTGGTCTGCTAGTCTTGACCCTGCCTGCTGGGATTGACTCTGGTCTGGTGGGACTGACTCTGCCCTGCTGGGATTGACCCTGGTCTGCCGGTATTGATCCTGGTCTGCTGGTGTTGACCCTGGTCTGCTGGGGTTGACCCTGGTCTGGTGGACTGACTCTGATCTGCTGGGATTGACCCTGGTCTGCTGGTATTGACCCTGGTCTGCTGGTGTTGACCCTGGTCTGCTGGGGTTGACCCTGGTCCACTGGGGTTCACCCTGGTCCGGTGGTATTGACCCTGGTCTGATGGGACTGACCTTGGTCTGCTGTGGTTGACCCTGGTCTGCTGTGGTTGACCCTGCCCTGCTGGGGTTGACCGAGGTCTGCTAGTCTTGACCCTGGTCTGCTGGTATTGACCCTGGTCTGCTGGAGTTGACCCTGGTCTGCTGGTATTGACCCATGTCCACTGGGGTTGACCCTGGTCCGGTGGTATTGACCCTGGTCTGATGGGACTGACCCTGGTCTGCTGTGGTTGACCCTGGTCTGCTGGGGTTGACCCTGCCCTGCTGGGGTTGACCGAGGTCTGGTGGACTGATTCTGGTCTGCTGTGGTTGGCCCTGCCCTGCTGGG
Organism: Rhinoraja longicauda; assembly: GCF_053455715.1. Classification (NCBI taxonomy): domain Eukaryota; kingdom Metazoa; phylum Chordata; class Chondrichthyes; order Rajiformes; family Arhynchobatidae; genus Rhinoraja; species Rhinoraja longicauda. Next base: position 46,179,554 of record NC_135964.1, on the reverse strand, counting down.
GTTGACCCTGCCCTGCTGGGGTTGACCCTGGTCTGCTGGCGTTGATCCTGGTCTGTTGGCCTTGACCCTGCCCTGCTGGGGTTGACCCTGCCCTGTCAGGGTTCACCCTGGTCTGTTGGGATTGACCCTGGTCTGCTGGGGTTGACCCTGCCCTGTTGACATTGACCCTGGTCTGTTGGGATTGACCCTGGGCTGTTGGGATTGACCATGCCCTGCTGGGGTTGACCTTGGTCTGCCGGTATTGACCCTGGTTTGCTGGGATTGGCCTGATGCTGCTGGGATTGCCTGGTCTGTTGGGATTGCTTGGTTTGAAGGTGTTTTTCTGTGGTCTATTGAGGTATGCAGGGCTGCTGGGGTTAACTCATGGTCTGTAGGGATACTTTATCACCTGATCTACTGGAAATATCCCTGCCCTGCTGGGATCAGCCTGGAGCTGTTGGGATTCACTAGTTTGATGCTTTCCCCTCCTGGTCTATTGAGGTAGATGCAGGGTTGCTGGGGTTGTTAACTCATGGTCTGCCTACCGACTCGGTTTGACTCCTGTGTAGGAAAGAACTGCAGATGCTGGTTTAAATCGAAGATGGACAGAAAATGCTGGAGTAACTCAGCGGGACAGGCAGCATCTCTGGAGAGAAGGAATGGGTGACGTTTCGGGTCGAGACCCTGGGATCGGTCTGGAGCTGTTGGCACTCACGGGTTTGATGGTTTATTTTCCCCATGTCTATTGAGGTAGATGGAGGGCTGCTGGAGTTTGCCCATGGTCAATAGCGATTGACCCACACCAACTGGGTTTGACTCCTGATCTACTGGGAATATCCCAGCCCTGCTGAGATTAATCTGATCCGAAATGTCACCCATCCTTTTTCTCCAGAGATGCTGCCTGACAAGCTGAGTTACTCCGGCACTTTGTGTCCAACTTTGGAATAAGCCAGCATCTGTAGTTCCTTGTAGACACAAAATGCTGGAGTAACTCAGTGGGTCAGGCAGCATCTCGGGGGAGCAGGAATGGGTGATGTCTCGGGTCGAGACCCTTCTTCAGAGTCTGAAGAAGGGTCTTGTCCTGAAACGTCACCCATTCCCTCTCTCCTGAGATGCTGCCTGACCCGCTGAGTTACTCCAGAATTTTGTGTCTACCTTCAATTTGAACCAGCATCTGCAGTTATTTTCCTTCACATCTGCAGTTCCTTCCTGCACATTAGACTGAGAACTGTTAGGATCGTGTAGGCTGCAGAGGTTGATTTGGCTCTGCTGAGTGTAAGTGGTCTGTTTAAGTTTAGTTTTGTTTATTGTCACGTGTGTTGAGGTGCAAAGATTTTTTGTTGCTTTCTAACCAGTCAGCGGAAAGACAACACACATGATTCCAATTGAGCCGTCCGCAGTGTACAGACACTTGATGAAGAGAATAACGTTTAATGCAAGATAAAGTCCAGCAAAGTTCGATTAACGATAGTCCAAGGGTCTCCAATGAGGTAGATTACAGTAGTTCAGGACTGCTCACTAGTTGGTGATAGGATGGTTCAATTGCCTAATAACAGCCGGGAAGAAACTGTCCCTGAATCTGGAGGTGTGCGTTTTCACACTTCTGTACCTCTTGTCTGATGGGAGAGGGGAGAAGAGGGAGTGACCGGGGTGAGACTCGCCCTTGATTATGCTGCTGGCCTGATGGACCAGGCCTGTGGGAATTAACTCCTAGTTTGTTAGGATGGACCCTGCCTGCCTGCTTCGTTAAACAAAAAAAGGCACAAAGTGCTGTAAGCTCAGTGGGTCAGACAGCAACTGTGGAGAACACGAGTAGGTGATGTTTTGGGACAGGATCCTTCTTTGACAGTTACTTGTGTCTACATTTACTTGTGCTGGGATTAACTCTTGGTCCACAGGGATTGAGATGCGTCCAGTAGGATTATTTCCAGGTCTGCTGGGATTAAGTGGTCTGCAGAGACCGATCGTGCTCGAGACCTGGGTTCGATCCTGACTACGGGTGCTGCACTGTAAGGAGTTTGTACGTTCTCCCCGTGACCTGCGTGGGTTTTCTCCGAGATCTTCGGTTTCCTCCCACACTCCAAAGACGTACAGGTATGTAGGTTAATTGGCTGGGTAAATGTAAAAATTGTCCCTAGGATAGTGTTAATGTACGGGGATCGCTGGGCGGCACGGACTTGGAGGGCCGAAAAGGCCTGTTTCCGGCTGTATATATATGATGATGATGATATGATACGGGTGCTGTCTGTACAGAGTTTGTATGTTCTCTTGTATTACCACGTGGGCTTTCTCCGGGTGCTCCGGTTTCCTCCCACATTCCAAAGACGTACAGGTTTGTAGGTTAATTAGCTTCAGTAAGAATGATAAATTGTCCCTGGTGTGCAGGATGGTGCTAGTGTATGGGGTGGTTGCTGGTTGGCACGGACTCGATGGGCTGAAGGGCCTGCTTCCGCGCTGCATCTAAACTAAACTAAGGTAGCCACATCTTTGGTCAAAGATGAATTAAGTTTTCTAGGAATTTGACCAAGGTCAGTCGTGATCTTACTCAATGATTTGAGCAACCTAGCAGTTTCTGTTTATGTTCTTGAAGTTCATTGGAACTGATATACGCAGCGTGCCCCGGTTGTTTTTCCATTTTGTGCTCGGGTCATGAATGTCTTTAGCTGAATCTCATGTCTCCCCCATCAGAGATGTTACCATCCAGTGGAGCTCAGAGAGCAGATCATCGAAGGACCACTCGGCCACCCTGAGTATCCCCTGCTCCACATTGCTCATCGCCGTTGGAGAGAATGCTGCAGGTGAGTGAAGGAGGTGTTTTAGTTTTTAGTTTAGTTTAGAGATGCAGTGCAGAAACAGGCCCTTTGGCCCATCGAATCCTCCCCGACCAGCGATCCCCGCACATTAACACTATCCTACACTGGGGGCAATCTATGACATTTATACCAAGCCAATTAATCTACAAGCCCTGTACGTCTTTGGAGTGTGGGAGGAAACCGAAGATCTCGGAGGAAACCCACGCAGGTCACGGGGAAAACCGTACAAACTCCGTACAGACGAGCACCCGTAGTCAGGATGGAACCCGGGTCTCTGGCGCTGTAAGGCAGCAACTCTACCGCTGCGCCACCGTGCCATCCTCGCAGTGCCGCCCACCATGTTGCTGTCCGTTTGATGTCCGTGCTCCTCACCACTCTCTCGACGCCTCCAACGCCCATTCTTCCCAAAGCCAAACATGATTGCACATCAGATAACATGCTGGAAATACCCAACGGGTCAGGCAGCATCTGCGAAGAGGGGAACGGAGTTAATATTGCAGGTTGACGACCTTAATACCGAGGCTGCTGAAGATGGATCAAAATAAGCAATTGATGGTGCACAGTGAAGGGATGTCACTTGAAGAATTAAACTTTGGTCGCTGAAAGCTGAGGTTCACGCTGTGTACGATAGAACTAGTATCACTTGTCGGCGTGGGCACGGTGGGCCGAAGGGACTGTTTCCTCGCTGTATCTGTAAGGCTAAACTAAAACTAATGTTCAGTGCACGAGATAACATTGAAGTCTGGTAAAGTCCAATTCAAGATAGTTCAAAGGTCTCCAATGAGGTAGATTAGATGTCTGGAACACACTACGGCTGATTAAAACCCAGACATGGAGTTAGTGATTTCCATCTCCTGATTAACTTTGTTGTGTACCAATAATTCAATGCCAGGCAATTGTGGAATCACAGTAAAATAATCACGGTCACAATAATCCATGATTTGACCATGTGGATGGACCATTACCTGACCCTGGGAGACCAGATAATGTTTGCCACACTCCTTTTCAACTCGCTGGGCCCTGATTCCTCGGCTCACTCTCAATTCACTGGGACCCAGTGAAAAGTGGCAGAAAAATGTGAGGTGTTGCATTTTGGGCAGGACCCACACAGTGAATTGTCGGGCTCTGGTTAGTGTTATAGATCAGAGGGATCTAGGAGTGCAGGTGCATAGTTCCTTGAGGTTGGAGTCGCAGGTAGATCGGGCGGTCAAAAAGGCGTTTGGCACGTTGGCCCTCGTCAGCCAGAGTATTGAGTATAGAAGTTGGGAGGTCACGTTGCAGTTGTATCAGAACGTTGGTGAGGCCACATTTAGGGTATTGTGTTCAGTTCTGGGCACCGTGTTATTGGAAAGATGTTGTCAAGCTGGAAAGGTACGGAGAAGATTTACGAGGATGTTGCCAGGACTAGAGGTTCTAAGCTATAGGCAGAGGTTGAGTAGACTGGGAGGTAGTTGAGGCAGGGACTATCCCAACATTTAAGAAGTGGTTAGACAGGTACATGGATAGGACAGGTTTGGAGCGATATAGATGCTCCTCATCTCCATTGTAAAGATACATCTTTTTATTCTGAGGCTGTGTTCTCTGGTCCTAGCCTCCCTTGACTGGAAAGATCCTCTCCACATCCACTCGATCAAGGCCTTTCACTATTCGGTAGGTTTCAATGAGATCTCCCCATATCTTTCTAAACTCCAGTGATTAAAAGCCCAGTGCTGTCAAACGCTCCTCATCGGTTACTCTCATAAATCTCCTCTGGACCCTCTCTCCTAAGGCCTCAGATATGGGGTCCAATACTCAATACTCTCAACTGCTCAATACTCATACGTTAACCCAATCATTCCTGGGATCGTCCTCGCAAACCTCCTCAGCCAGGAGGCGCAAGGACCTGAGCCTGCTGGATTATTGGGCTTTTATTGTCATGACATTGTTGATCGTGTAGTCTTTGTGTTTGTTTAACAGGGTTTCTGAACTCCTTCGTACAGTGCTGTGGGAGTTGGGAAGTTGTTGGAGCTGTTACATTGTGCAATGAACGAGTCCAGAGACAACTTACCTCGGAGAAGCAGTTTTCTGCAGATTCATCGTGCCTGCTCTATCGACTGACATCCGACCCAACTGTGAGTTGCTTTATGTTTGAGTGCAAGGAACAGAGTGAGGAGTAGATCATTGGAATCTCTTGAGCTTTCGTTCATTCCCAGGCGTTAGACTTTAGAGACACAGCGTGGAAACAGGCCCTTTCGGCCCACCGAGTCCGCACCGATCAGCGATCACCCCGTACTCTAGCACTATCCTACACACAGCCAATTAACCTACAAACCCGTACATCCTTGAGTGTGGGAGGAAACTGGAGCACCCGGAGAAACCCCACGGGGTCACAGGGAGAACGTACAAACTCCGTACAGACAGCACCCGCAGTCAGGATCGAACCCAGATCTCTGGCCTTGTGAGGCAGCAGATCTACCAGCTGCGCCACTGTGTTGTGGTCATGTTGTACATTTTCACACAGATACAGCAATAACACGCCACGAAAGATGCTTCATTAGTAGCAAAGTGGTGCAGGACCCTTTGATGTGTTAAACGCTTTGTAGTACAGGTGCCCCCCCCCGGCTTACGATGTTTCGACTTTGTGATGGTGCAAACGGCAGCGACCCGTAGCGAGCCTCCGCCGCTCGCCTCCGGCCACGTGATTGCGTGCATTACAATGCATTTCGGTTTCCGATGTGTTTCTCGGAACGGAGCCCCATCGGAAGCTGAGGAGCACCTGTAATGGACGTTGTTTCCCCTCATGTGCTGGGTTTGGCCTGATCCACTCTCTTTGTGTGACTGCAGATTTTGAGCTGCCACTGTACCTGCTACATAGCCGAGGATCAGCTCTTCCACTGGGCTGAGAAGGTAGGTGCTCTTCCACCAGTCTCCTCAGTCTGTGTTGCCTTGTAGCTCTTGAGTGCCGTTAGTGGGTTCAGGGCCAGTGGTTATCTCGTCATGTAAAAATATTCTCTTTGCCCAGATTTATTTTGGTTTGGAGATGTAGCATGGAAACAAGCCCACCGAGTCCACACTGACCATTCATAGTCATTCTATGTTATCCCACTTTCTCATCCACTCCCTACACACCAGGGGCGATTTCACAGAGGGCCAATTAACTTACAGACCTTCACGTCTTTGGGATGCGGGAGGAAACCCATCCGGTCACAGGGAGAACGTGCAAACTCCACACAGACAGCAGCCGAGGTCAGGTTTGAAGCTGGGTCTCTGGCACTGTGAAGCAGCAGCTCTACCAGCTGCGCCGCTCCCATGGATGTAAAGACGTTGACTTTCAGCGATTACCGTACTGGATTAGCCGTCTTAGAACCGGAGAAGGTGTGTTCAGATCCAGCTGTGAGCAGCTGAGGACTTGAGCACCACTTGAAAGGAATCTGAAAGAAGGAAAGATTATGGGATGGCAGGACTTTCATATGAAGAAAGACTGGATAGACTCGGCTTGTACTCGCTGGAATTTAGAAGATTGAGGGGGGATCTTATAGAAACTTACAAAATTCTTAAGGGGTTGGACAGGCTAGATGCAGGAAGATTGTTCCCGATGTTGGGGAAGTCCAGAACAAGGGGTCACAGTTTAAGGATAAGGGGGAAGTCTTTTAGGACCGAGATGAGAAAGTTTCTTTTCACACAGAGAGTGGTGAATCTGTGGAATTCTCTGCCACAGAAGGTAGTTGAGGCCAGTTCATTGGCTATATTTAAGAGGGAGTTAGATGTGGCCCTTGTGGCTAAAGGGATCAGGGGGTATGGAGAGAAGGCAGGTATGGGATACTGAGTTGGATGATCCGCCATGATCATATTGAATGGCGGTGCAGGCTCGAAGGGCCGAATGGCCTACTCCTGCACGTATTTTCTATGTCTATGTTTCTATGTTAGAAAAATGATCACACAGACAATGGATTGCTTTGCGAACCCAATTGGTCTTTACTGATGTAGGTAAGAGAGGAACCCTGCCACTTCTCTGGCTTTCAGCCTCTGTGTACTTGTCGATGCCCAGTATCTTCCACCCAGTTGTAAGACTTTCCTATCATCCAGGCATTTAGATGGTAGTAAAAGCCAGCATTTCCTGGATGCCCACAACTATAAATTAATAGCATTATACTGCCACACCTCTATAATGAGGATTGTGGCTCAATATGCAAAGGCAGGAGAGCGCGTACTTTTAGTTCGTAAGTTCATAAGTGATAGGAGCAGAAATAGGCCATTCGGCCCATCATGTCTACTCCGCCATTCAATCATGGTTGATATAGCCCTCTCAACCCCATTCTCCTGCCTTCTCCCCATAACCCCCAACACCTTTACTAATCAAGAATCTGTCAATCTCCGCCATAGAAATATCCATCGACTTGGCCTCCACAGCGGTCTGTGACAATGAATTCCACAGATTCACCACCCTCTGACTAAAGAAATTCCTCCTCATCTCCATTCTAGAGGTACGTCATTTTATTGTGAGATAACGGCCACTGGTCCTACACTCTCCCACGAGTGGGAACATCCTCCCCACATTCATTCTATCCAGGCCTTTCACTATTCGGTAAGTTTAAATGAGGTGCTCACTCATCCTTCTAAACTCCAGCGAGTGCAGGCCCAGTGCCTTCAAACACTCAACATACGTTAACCCAATTACACTGGAATTTAGAAGGATGAGAGGAGATCTTATCGAAACGTATAAGATTATTAAGGGGTTGGACACGTTAGAGGCAGGAAACATGTTCCCAATGTTGGGGGAGTCCAGAACAAGGGGCCACAGTTTAAGAATAAGGGGTAGGCCATTTAGAATTGAGATGAGGAAGAACTTTTTCAGTCAGAGAGTTGTGAATCTGTGGAATTCTCTGCCTCAAAAGGCAGTGGAGGCCAATTCTCTGAATGCATTCAAGAGAGAGCTAGATAGAGCTCTTAAGGATAGCGGAGTCAGGAGGTATGGGGAGAAGGCAGGAACGGGGTACCGATTGAGAATGATCAGCCATTATCACATTCAATGGTGGTGCTGGCTCGAAGGGCCGATTGGCCTCCTCCTGCACCTATTGTCTATTGTCTATTGTCTATTCCTGGGATCATTCTTGTAAACCTCCTCTGGACCCTCTCCAGCGCTAGATTGTGGCAATAGTGTCCTTTTCAACCTCTTGTATTCCTGTCAAGTCCGGTCAACAATAAAGTGGACCAAACCTGTCAACCGGTGGGAGCGACCCTTGTCTGAGGTTGCACTTGTATTCTGCAACCAAGGGGAAGGCATATTTAACAATGTTAACGACTTTTCTTTGCATTGCAGGTTTTTGAAAATATCCAGAAAAGGAACCTAAATGTCATAGTCCTGTCGAGCTCTTCCGTGACTGAATATAAATCATCCCGGTCCATTCCCAGCATCCCTGTCCCTTTCCTTCGAGCACTGAAGACAAATACACTGCAGGAGCTTCCCCAGTGCGAGTTACTGGAGCAGCCCAATGTCATCTCGGGGTTACCTGCAGCAGGTATGTGTTCTGTAGCAAAGGGCAGGCAGAGGATCAAACTATTGACGACTGCCGACAGTATTTCTTTCCGTCAATGTGCCAGGGTGGTTCTTCGCTCCAGTGATAACGAAACCCTTTATCATGCCATCGCGGCACGTAAGACAGCAAAGACTGTTTAGTTTGGAGATACAGCGCAGAAACAGGCTCTTCGGCCTGCTGAGTGGGCGCCAACCAGCAATCCCCGCACACTAACACTATCCTACACACACTAGGGACAATTTACATTTATACCAAGTCAATCAACCTGTAAACCTGTACGTCTTTGGAGTTTGGGAGGAAACCGAAGATCTCGGAGAAAACCCACGCAGGTCACGGGAGAACGTGCAAACTCCGCACAGACAAGCTCCCTTAGACAGGATTGAACATGGGTCTCTGGCGCTGTAAGGCAGCAACTCCACCGCTGTGCCACCGCAAACTGGTATTCCTTACATTGAACCAGTAGAGATTTTCCCGTTTTTGATTGAATTTTCTTTTACTTTTCCTTCCCCTGACATGATGTTTATATAAACAACTAATACTCCATAAGACATTGGTGCAGAATTAGGTCATTCAGCTTATCCAGTCTGCTCCACATATTTTTCCCTCTCAACCCGATTTTCCTGCCTTCTCCCTGTAACCTTTGACGCCCTTACTGATTAAGACTGTTGATTTCTGCTTTAAAAAATCCCAGTGACTTGGCAATGAATTCCACAAAATCACCACCCTCTGGCTCAAGAAGTTTCTCATGGAGTCATAGGGCAGCGCATGGAGTCATAGGGCAGCGCATGGAGTCATAGGGCAGCGCATGGAGTCATAGGGCAGCGCATGGAGTCATAGGGCAGCGCATGGAGTCATAGGGCAGCACATGGAGTCATAGGCCCTTTGGCTCAACTTGCCCATAATGACTAAGATGCCCATATACGCTAGTTCCATTTCCCCATGCTTGACCCCTATCCCTCTAAACCTTTCCTATCCAGATACCTTTCCAGGTGTCTTTTAAATGTTGTTATTGTATTTGCCTCAACCACTTCCTCTGGCAACTCGTTCCATTTACAACATCCTTACTGTGTGAAAAAGTTGCCCCTCAGGTTCCCAGTGAATCTTTCACCTCTTCGGTTTAAACCAGCTTCTGTAGTTCCTTCCTACACTATACATATATACAGTGCATTCAGAAAGTATTCAGACCCCTTCACCTTTTCAACATCTTGTTACGTACCAGCCTTATTTTAAAATTGATTAAAAAAAATTTTTTTTATCATCAATCTACACACAATACCCCAGAATGAAGAAGCGAAAACAGGTGTTTAGAAATTTTTGCAAAGTAATTAAAAATAAATAACTGAAAAATCACATTTACATAAGTATTCAGACCCTTTGCTATGACACTCAAAATTGAGCTTAAGTTCATCCTGTTTCCATTGATTATCCTTGAGATGTTTCTACAACTTGATTGGAGTCCACCAGTGGTAAATTAAATTGATTGGACATGATTTAGAAAGGCACACACCTGTCTATATAAGGTCCCACAGTTGACAGTGCATGTCAGAGCAAAAACCAAGCCATGAAGACAAAGGAATTGTCCGTAGACCTCCGAGACAGGATTGTGTCGAGACACAGATCTGGGGAAGGTTATAAAACAATTTCTGCAGCATTGCAGGTCCCGAAGAGCACAGTGGCCTCCGTCGTTCTTATATGAAAGACCTTTGGAACCACCAGGAGTCTTCATAGAGCTGGCTGCCCGGCCAAACTGAGCAATCCAGGGAGAAGGGTCTTGGTCAGGGAGGTGACCAAGAACCCGATGGTCACTCTGACAGAGCTCCAGAATTCCTCTGTGAAGATGGGAGAACCTTCCAGAAGGACAACTGTATCTACAGCACTCCACCAATCAGGCCTTTATGGTAGAGTGGCCAGAAAGAAGCCACTCCTCAGTAAAAGGCACATGACAACCAGCTTGGAGTTTGCCAAAAGGCACCTAAAAGACTCTCAGACCCTGAGAAACAAGATTCTCTGGTCTGATGAAACCAAGATTAAACTCTGACCTGTATGCCAAGCGTCACGTCTGGAGGAAACCAGACACTGCTCATCACCTGGCCTATACCATACCTACGGTGAAGCATGGTGGTGGCAGAATCATGCCGTGGGGATGTTTTTCAGCGTCAGAAACTGGGAGACTAGTCAGGATCGAGGGAAAGATGAACGGAGCAAAGTACAGAGAGATCCTTGATGAAAACCTGCTTCAGAGCATTCTGGACCTCAGACTGGGGCGGAGGTTCACCTTCCAACAGGACAACGACCCTAAGCATACAGCCAAGACAACTCAGGAGTGGCTTCGTGACAAGTCTGTGAATGTCCTTGACTGGCCCAGCCAGAACCTGGACTTGAACCTGATCGAACATCTCTGGAGGGACCTGAAAATAGCTGTGTATCGACGCTCCCCATCTAACCTGACCGAGCTTAAGAGGATCTGCAGAGAAGAATGGGAGAAATCACCCAAATACAGGTGTGCCAAGTCCTACCCAAGAAGACTTGAGGCTGTAATCGCTGCCAAAGGTGCCTCAACAAAGTACTGAGTAAAGGGTCTGAATACTTATGTAAATGTGATATTTCAGTTATTTCGTTTTAATTACTTTGCAAAAAATTCTAAACACCTGTTTTCGCTTTTTTATTATGGGGTATTGTGTGTAGATTGATGATTAAAAAAATGAATTTAATCCATTTTACAATAAGGCTGTAACATAACAAAATGTGGAAAAAGTGAAGGGGTCTGAATACTTTCTGAATGCAATAATATATTAGATAAGCGTCTCAGAAACAGTACGAGTGTATAGCAGTCGTACACTGAGACAGTATACAGAATCGCCAGTTTGGTGCCATTTTCAAATCCCAGTTGTTGTAAGTGCAAGGATTTTGACCTGGTCATGAAGGTCTATTGTCCTGGCAGCGTTGCAGGGTCGGCCTAGCCAATGCCTTGGCCTGACTTTGGTGTTGTCTTTCCCATGCCTTCTCACACGAAGAGCAGTAACTCATGGGAAACAAAAGAGCAGTAACTCAGTGCAGCATCTCTAGAGAAAAATAAACGGGTGACGTTTCGGGTCAAAACCCTTCATCAGACTCTGAATGTGCAGAGACACTGCCTGACCCGCTGAGTCACTGCAGCATTTTGTGTCCATCTTCGGTGCCCCTTCCTAAACAGTAACTCGTGGGGTTTGGACTCATGAGCAGCTCTCATTCCCACAACCAAGCGGCCATTTCTTGTGGATGATCCCAGCAGTGAGTGGCACTGAAGCCTATAATGAGAACCTCGCTGCCGCCCTAAATCCAAGATGCCGGCGAACCCAGACGACTCTTTGTGTGTTAGTCGCAGAAGCTGGCCTGTCATCACACATTACAATCCCTCCACACTTTTAAAATCTCTTCTCCTACAGCAACATTTCTCACTTTAACTATGATCTGTACACTTGATTATAATCATGTATTGTCTTTCCGCTGACCGGTTAGCGCGCAACAAAAGCCTTTCACTGTACCTCGGTACACGTGACAATAATCTAACTAAACTAAACTAACTAACTAACTAAAAGGGATCAACCAGATTAATTCAGACCCGAGTAAAAATGTCGCACATGGCTCGTTTGCCATTTGGATGCACCCAGTTGCCTTTTGAGGATTCTGGAGGGTTGGTGTGGGGAAGATCAAGAACTGAAAGTTGTGTTTTCTTCTTCTTTGTTCCCAGTTCTGACCCACTGTCAGATTCAACAGATACCTGCTGTGCTCTATCACTGCTACAGTGACGTTGCAGCACTAGACACGTTGACAGCAGAAGCCTTCAAGCCAGTGCTTGCAAGTAGGAGCTTGAAACCTTTTGTAAAGGTAAGGACAATTCACCCTTCATAGTTATAGAACATAGAACAGTACAGGAACAGGCCCTTCGGCCCACAATGTCAATGCCCGTCATGATGCCAAGACCATCGCTTGTCCACCTGCACATAAGCCATATCCCTCCATTCCCTGCATATCCATGTGCCTATCCAAAGGTCTTATAAATGCCACTATCGTATCTGCTCCAACCAGTATGTGGAGATATGGTTGCAGTATTTTATGCTGTTGAAGTGTACATTAAAGGGCATGAGTCGGGAAAGGTAACATTTGTGTGTACGTTATATACGAATTGAAAACCAATTACCTTGGCATTAGATTTAAAGCAGTGATGTGATCTACTTGATGAGGTAATATAGAAGATAACAGCACAGGAACAAGGGCCTTCAGCCCACGGTGTCTGTGCTGAACATGATGTCAAGTTAAACTAATCTCTGTCTGCACATGATCCATATCCTTCTATTCCTTGCATATCCATGGCCTCTTAAACGCCACTATCGTTTTTGCTTCCACCAGCCATCATTCTATGTATAAGACAAGATGTATATGCTGCTTGACCTACAGTTTTGATGCGAGGACAGGAATGTTGGCGAATTGGAACCTATGGGATATAATACAGCCGTAATTTTACAGCCAGTGTGGAATGATAACTATTTCCTCTCCCCTTCACCCTGTCTGTCCCCCCTCCGTCCCAACTCGACACTACAATTTCCAGCCCGTGAATCCTTAGAGGTTAGAAACCCTTGACACTTAGAAATATTTTTGAATAGTTTCTTTGTTTCTTTGCAGGTTACGACACGAAGTGCGGAAATATTACAACGGTTAGTTGATGCAAACAAGATCCAAAGCAACCTGTACACATGAGCCTAACATTTTCTAATTAGTTTGTAAATGAATGCCTGAGTGGTTTCCAGAAGGAGTTGTTACCTAGATTTAACGATGTTTTATTAAATAGAAATAATTAATCACAGCAGTTTTTGTTCAACAGTGATTTGAAGTATTTTAATAAACCGTGGCAAGTACTGTAGACGCCGTCAGCTTGATTACTTTTATTTTTTTTCTGTAAAGTTTTTTTTTCATAGCAGTAATCTTAAGCCCCAAAATCTAAACTGATCATTTTGCGAAGTGGTTCTTTATGTTGGGCAATTGTTAAGATATGCAGCAAAACAGGTGCCTTAGTTTCTCTTGTAGGTCATGGAGTCATACAGAACGGATACAGGCCCTTCGGCCCAACTCATCCATGCCGGCTAATATTCCCCATCTAAGCTAAAGAGAGGCACGGTGGCGCAGCGGTAGAGTTGCTGCCTTACAGCGAATGCAGCGCCGGAGACCCGGGTTCGATCCCGACTACGGGTGCTGTCTGTACGGAGTTTGTACGTTCTCCCCGTGACCTGTGTGGGTTTTCTCCGAGATCTTCGGTTTCCTCCAAGGACCTACATTTTGGCCGGTGTGGGGCGAATTGGGCTGAAGGGCCTGTTTCCACACTGTATCAAACTATGACTCTGTGACTCTAAGCTAATTCCATTTGCCTGCATTTCATTCATATCCCTCTGAACTTTTCATAGGATATAAAACTGTACAGCACAGGAATTGCCCCATCGGACCACAATGTGCCGAACATAATACACAGCTGAACTGACCTCATCTACCTGCACATAGTATTCCTCCATTCCCTGCAAATCCATGTGTCTGTCTAAAAGCTTCTTAAACGCCACTATCATACCTTCCTCCACTACCACCCATGGCAATGCGTTCTAAGCCCACACCACCCTCTGTGTAAAAAAAACTTACCCTGCACGTCTCCAATTATATTTCCCCCCTCAACAGTTGGACATTTCCACCCTGCGAAAAGGTTCTGATTTTCTACCTACTACTCCCTAAAAATCCCCTTAAACTCTAACGTTCCTGAGAAAACAATCCAAGTCTACCCAACCTTGTAGCTGAAACCCTCTAATTCATGCAGCATTCTGGTAAAACTCCTGTGCACCCTCCTCAAAGCTCCATGTACTATCCAGGTACCTGTCCTAGTGCTTTTTAAAGGTCATTTGCCTGTTATTTTCAAGAGTGGTGAGAGAAAGGGTGAGACCACTGTCACCTTTCCCAAAATTTGAGAAAAAAATCACCGACGTTTACAATTCTGAAAGATTTGACCTTGTTAACTTTCAGACTTGGATCTGCTGTTGATTAAACCAAAAATCTTCCGTGGGCCATCAAATGATTACACAGCTGTACCCACGCAAGTTATTTGATGATGAAAGATAAAACGGCTGGATATGAGAAATAAAATGCTAAAAATTTACTGCTGCTCCCTTGATGATTGTAAAGGGTAAAGATGCTTGGGGGCACAGGTCATTTATCAGAATGAATTTTAAAACTAGCTGCTTCGGGGCAGGCATCCAGCAACAACAGAGGGATGATTCTATGTCTGCATGAACACTGGACTGATGATTAAACCTGTATGAGAATTTCCACTTTGCTTAGATTTGGTGAGGCACGGTGGTGCAGTGGTAGAGTTGCTGCCTTGCAGCGCTTGTAGCACCGGATACCCGGGTTCGATCCCGACCACGGGTGCTGTCTGTACCGAGTTTTATACGTTCTCCCCGTGACCGTTTGGGTTTTCTCTGAGATCTTTGGTTTCCCCCCACACTCCAAAGACGTACAAAGATGCAGGAGGAGGCCATTCGGCCATTCGAGCCAGCACCGCCATTGGTGCTACCAATAAGGGCCTACCCCTTATTCTTAAACTGTGGCCCCTTGTTCTGGACTCCCCCAACATTAGGAACATGTTTCTTGCCTCTAACGTGTCCAACCCCTTAATAATCTTATGCGTTTCGATAAGATCTCCTCTCATCCTTCTAAATTCCAGTGTATACAAGGTTTGTAAGTTAATTGGCTTGGGTTTGTATACTTGGTATAAGTGTAAATTGCCCCCAGTGTGTGTAGGCATTGTGTTAATGTGCCGGTGTGGACTCGGTTAGCCGAAGGGCCTGTATTTCTAAACTAAACTAAACTAAGATCATTGTATATCCACAATGGTGCAGCCTAGCACCAATAAACAATATGTTTAGTATATGGGATTCTTTCTGTTTGAAGTATTTGGGAGGAAATACTCTGTATTGGAATTGCTTCCGCAGAGCACATCCTCGCCTTTAAACTGCCAGTGGCTGAACAGAATATTATCTCATCCTCCCACTCCCACTTTTTTTCTGCAAAAGCTGTTTTAAGTCAGGAAACTGATTCCAAAAACTGATGAAACATTCGTTTGGTGCAAAAGGTGGGGAGGATGGAATATTGCCAATGTTGGGGGAGTCCAGAACCAGGGGCCACAGTTTAAGAATAAGGGGTAAGCCATTTAGAACAGAGACGAGGAAAAACTTTTTCACTCAAGAGAGTTGTAAATCTGTGGAATTCTCTGCCTCAGAAGGCAGCGGAGGCCAATTCTCTGGATGCTTTCAAGAGAGAGTCAGATACAGCTCTTAATGATAGCGGATTCAGGGGGTATGGGGAGAGGGCAGGAACGGGGTACTGATTGTGGATGATCAGCTGTGATCACATTGAATGGCGGTGCGGGCTCGAGCCGAATGGCCTACTGTCTATTGTCTATTGTCTATTGCATCACTGGAAATAAATTGATAGCAAGAGGAGAGGAAGCTATCAGTGAATCTTCTGTGAAGACTCAGTGAAGGAGGGAACGCACGTCCTTAGATGGTTTGTGTCGGCAATACTTTACGAGAGACACAAAATGCTGGAGTAACTCAGTGGTCAGGCTGCATCTCATCATCTCATTATCATCAGCAGCTTCAGAGATGCTGCCCGACCCGCTGAGTTACTCTAGCATTTTGTGTCTATTTTTGGTGTAAACTAACATCTGCATTTCATAGAAACATAGAAAATAGGTGCAGGAGTAGGCCATTCGGCCCTTCGAGCCTGCACCGCCATTCAATATGATCATGGCTGATCATCCAGCTCAGTAACCTGTACCTGCCTTCTCTCCATACCCCCTGATCCCTTTAGCCACAAGGGCCACATCTAACTCCCTCTTAAATATAGCCAATGAACTGGCCTCAACTACCTTCTGTGGCAGAGAATTCCACAAACTCACCACTCTCTGTGTGAAGAAATGTTTTCTCATCTCGGTCCTAAAAGACTTCCCCCTTATCCTTAAGCTGTGACCCCTGGTTCTGGACTCCAACATCGGGAACAATCTTCCCGCATCTAGCCTCTCCAACCCCTTTTCCTTCCTACACAATTTCTCTGGGATGTCTGAACATTGCTATCAATGTTGTACTAACTGTATCTCCTGGGTTGAACTCTACATTCTGAGTCAGCAGGGCTTCCTGGTGCTAGCTACAGACTTGAAAGCATCAGATGGACTATTTCTGGAGGGGACACCTTCAGCCTTAACCAATCTCACTGTTGTTTTGGGAGCCTGCAGTCTGCTAATGGGTGCTGTGAACAGTTAAAAAGCACTTTGTTGATTCTCATAGAGTTACACAGCACAGGACTCACCTTGTCGACACAGTGGTGCAGTGGCAGAGTTGCTGCCTCACAGCATCTAAGACCTGGGTTCAATCCTGACCACCGGTGCGGTCTGTACAAAGTTTTTACGTTCTCCCTGTGACTGCATGGGTTTTCTCCGGGTGCTTCGGTTTCCTCCCACATTCCAAGGACGTGCAGGTTTGTAGATAATTGGACCCTGAAAGTTTGTCCCTGGTGTGTCCGATGGAACTAGTGTATGGGTGATCGTTGGTTGGTCGGCGTGGACTCGATGGGCCGAAGGGTCCCTTTCCACGCTGTATCTCTAAATTAAACTTGTCCATGCAGTCCGAGTTGCCTGCTTGAGCCAGTCCCATTTATCTGTGCATGGCCCATATTCCTCTAAACCTTTCCTATCAATGTCCCGTTCACTGTATCATGCCCCTCATGATTTCATATAACTCTTGTATTTCGTATGAGCTTGCCACTCAGTATCATGATCCAGTGAAAAAAAGCCCCAGCATCTCCTTATAAGTCATGCCCTCCAGGCCCGGTAACATCCTTGTGAATCTTTTGGAGTTTTTAGAGTTTAGAGATACAGCGTGGAAAACGGTGTAGAAAAAAAAAACGGGCAGGTGCTGGTTTAAATCGAAGGTAGACACAAAATACTGGAGTAACTCAGCGGGTCAGGCAGCATCTCGGGAGAGAAGGAATGGGTGACGTTTCGGGTCGAGACAGGCTCTTCTCTCACCGAGTCCACGCCAACCAGCAATACCCTTACACTAACCCTATCCTACACACGAGGGAGAATTGATCATTTTTTTACCAAAGCCAATTAACTTACAAACATGTACGTCATTGGAGTGTGGGAGGAAACCGGAACACGAGGGGAAAACTCACATGATCGACGTACAAACTCTGTACAGACAGCACCCGTAGTCAGGATCGAACCCGAGTCTCTGGCGCTGTAAGGTAGCAACTCTACCTCTGTGTCGCATTTTTAATTTAGAGTTTTCGAGATTTTTGTAGTTTTCGAGATACAGCATGGAAACAGGCCCTTCCTCCCATAGAATCCACGCCAACCATCGATTACTACTGTTATCCCACTTTTGCATCCACTCTTTATGCTCCAGGGGCGATTTACAGAGACCGATTAATCTACAAACCTGACCTCTTTGTAATATGGGAGGAAAACGGAGCACGCAGAGGAAACCCACGCGGTCACATGGGGAACGTACAAACTACACACACTTGCAGCATCCAAGGTCAGAATCGAACCTGGGTGTCTGGCGCTGTGAGGCAGCAGTTCTGCCAGCTGCACCAATATGCCGCGTTGTGCCCTTTCCAGCCTAATAAACATCCTTCCAACAGTCAGGCGAGCAGGTTTGCACACTGCTCCAAATACAGTGAGTTCTACATCTTCTGCAGTGCAATATGAAGTCTCTCTGTCCCTTGCATGGTGAAGACAAGTGTGCCAAATGCCTTCTTCACCACCCGGTTTATCCATGTCACCACTTTCATGGAACTATGTACTTCTTGTCCAACACTCTCAAGAGCAACAATTCAAACTGGTCTGAGTTAAATTCCATCTGCTACTCATTGTCCCAATTTCATAGTATGTTTAAATCCTGTTGTAATCTTAGAACACCTTCCTCTCTGTCTTCTGTACCACCATTTTTAGGGTCATTCATAAAACCTTACCAAGTATGCCAAGTACATGCTGATCCAAATTGTTAATTCACTGAGGATACCACCGTTGGACAAATGACAGGTAAGCAAGAGTCAAGTAGAGGAGGGAGATTGAAAGGTGTTAGAATAGCAATCTTGCTCTCGACGTTAGTACGAGAAAGGAATTGATTGTAGGAGCTGACTTTAGGAGGAGAAAATCGAGGAACCACGATCCTGTCTTGGGACTGTGGTGGAGAGAGCGAAGAACCTCCAGATCCTAAGTCAGCACATCTCGGAAGATTTGTTCTGGGCCCAGAATATTGATGCAATCACAAAGAAAGCTCATCAATCCTTCTGCCTTGGGAGATTGAGCAGGTTCGGTCGATTCAATGAATACTCTTATCGAGCTTCTACAGGAGTACAGTGGAGAGCGTACTGATCTCACAGCCTCGTTCAGCAACTTGAACAATGAGGAATGAAAGAGACGACATAGTTTATTTCAGCTTAGTTTAGAGAAACAGGCCCTTCGACCCACCGAGTCCGCGCCAAACCGGCGATCCCCGAACATTAACATCATCCTACTACACACACTAGGGACAATTTACAATTATACCAAGCCAATTAGCCTACAAACGTGTACATCTTTGGAGTGTGGGAGGAAACTGGAGATCCCGGAGAAAATCCATGCAGGTCAAGAGGAGAATGTACAAACACCGTACAGACAAGCAGGATCGAACCCGGGTCTCTGGCGCTGTAAGGCAGCAACTCTACTGCTGCGCCACCATGCCACCCATTGTTCATACTGCTGGGTTGTAAGCTACCCAAGCGGAATATGAGGTGCGTTTTCGCTGGTTTGCGTGTGGCCTCTCTCTGGCAAAGGAGAAGACCCAGTTTGAAGAAGTTCTGTTTTCAAATGGGCTAGACCTACAGAGAATAGATTCACTGTTCCATAGGTCAGATAAGAAATCCCAACTATATGTACTGACAAACCATCTGATGTTATGTGGAAAATGTGAGATTGAGTTTGATTTTGCCCTTACACAGAGGGTTCAATGGTTCAATCGTGCTTTACTGTCACGTGTGCATTGCACAGTGAAATTATTTTGCATAGATCACACATGCACGAAGTCCAAAGTCTGGTCCATGCGCTCGATGTACTGGAGCAGCTCCCGACCCAGGCGAGCCCTAGACTGCTGCAGGGCCTCCTGCGTCGCCCTCGACCGGCTCGGGCCACAAACAGACACCCCTCTCCTTGCCTGACCACCATTGAGGCCTCAGGGTGACGTCCCTCTCTTCGCCCGACCATCTCTGTGTCCCGGGGGTGTCTCCTGCAGCAGACTTTGAAGGACCCTCTGCTACCAGCCCACTCCTCGTGTTTGACCTCGCCAGCGGCACCCTCCTCCCCCTCGACTCTCCGGTCTTCGAGGCCAAGCTCGGCAGCTTCCGAGCTCCCCCCTGCAGGCCGTGGTGTCTGACTCCAGGCTGTATGACTCTATTTAGTCGTCACGGTGGCGCAGCGGTAGAGTTGCTGCCTTACAGCGAATGCAGCACCGGAGACCCGGGTTTGATCCTGACTACGGGTGCTGTCTGTACGGAGTTTGTACATTATCTGCGTGGGTTTTCTCCGAGATCTTCAGTTTGTTGGTTAATTGGCTTGGTAAATTTGGTTAACTGGCTTGGCTTGTAGAAATTGTCCCTAGTGGGTGTAGAATTGTGTTAATGTGCAGGGATCGCTGGTCGGCGCGGACCCGGTGGGCCGAAGGGCCTGTTTCCATGCCGTATCTCTAAACTAAACTAAACTATGACTTCCCTTCTCTCCCCTGCGGCACACCTAGACTGCCACCGATTTCTCCCCTCTACTTCTCCTGCCCAAATTCCTTTTGATTGGCGCGGACTCAGTGGGTCGAAGTGCCTGTTTCCGCGCTGTATCTCTAAAGTCTAAAGGAAAGACTCTCGGGAAACGACCGGTGTCACAGGTTCGATGGGCTGAATAAACTCCTGAACTGGATCCATGGATATGACCCTTCAACAGGGGCAAATGTAGAGCAAACGGGGCACAGAATCCTGGCTGACTTCACATTCCTGTACGGGTTAATCCTGCCCCGTGTAAGGAAGAGAAGTGCTGGCGGAAAGAAAAATGTTGAGGATAAGTAACAAAAGACCTTAAAAAAGCCGGGCGCTACATTTCTGTCTCAAAATGTGGCCTTCAGACTATCGAGAGACCACTGCACCAAAAGAAATTAATTGAAACTTCAGAAAAAGTCTGAGGAAATTCATTCAGACTGGATTTAGCTTGTTCTGAAATATTACTGAGTTCAAAAGGCCTGCTGTAGTTCAAAAGGAAATATAACAGACAATTTATATGAAGCCGGGTGGAAGCGCTGAGTTACCAAGGGGAATAATACGAAGTGCATGTGCAAGCCAGATGGGGGAGTGCAACCTGCACAGCCTTC
This sequence comes from Rhinoraja longicauda, assembly GCF_053455715.1. Lineage (NCBI taxonomy): Eukaryota > Metazoa > Chordata > Chondrichthyes > Rajiformes > Arhynchobatidae > Rhinoraja > Rhinoraja longicauda. The sequence goes on along the minus strand of NC_135964.1, from coordinate 46,158,776 downwards.
TGGGAATTCCAGAAAGTTTATTTGCTCAATGCAACTTGTTTCTGCAGAGATGCCCCTTTGTGGTGTCAGTGACTGGAGAATGTTGGTGGAAGGAGAAAGGCTTGTGTTTTGCCAATCATATGGGTAACCCCTCACACCCCCCTCCTCCCCCCCCTTTTGGGAAAAACTTTATTGGAAAACTGAGGGGTAACCTTTTCAGACAAAGGGTCATGGGTGTACGGAATGAGCTGCCGGAGGAGGTAATTGAGGCAGGTACTGTTGCAACGTTTAAAAAACTTTTAGACAGTTTAGTTTAGTTTAGTGTAGAGAAACAGGCCCTTCGGCCCACCGGGTCCGCGCCGCCCAGCGATCCCTGCGCATTAACGCTATCCTACACACACTAGGGACAATTTTACACTTACTACCAAGCCAATTTACCTACAACCTGCACGTCTTTGGGGTGTGGGAGGAAACCTGAAGATCCCGGAGAAACGTCACGGGGAAAACGTACAAACTCCGTATAGACAGCACCCGTAGTCGGGATCGAACCCGGGTCTCCAGTGCTACAAGAGGGCAGCACGGTGGCGCAGCGGTAGAGTTGCTGCCTAACAGCGATTGCAAAGCCGGTGACCCAGGTTCGGGTTCAGAACCTTTTTCTCAGCTTCTCATGGGTCTTACCCAGGTGGAAACATTTTAAACAATTGTTGCCAAGTGAGCCTTCTCCGTCCCAACCTAAGTCCTTCCTCAAAGTCTGAGCAATTATTGATCTTGGTCTTGATCGTACCGAGCGAATAAGGTTAAGACCACTAAATCTTCTGTAAATGTAAATGTAGTAAAGTCTTAAGCATCTTCTAAAAATAAAATGGCCGTGCGCTGGGAGTTTTCAACCCCTGTGACACAATGCCAATGCTTTGGTCCAACACAGGCACCCCCACCCTTTTGAAAGATGGTTCCTGGTGCCCCTCCATTGCCCCCCACCCTCCCACCCTAGTCCTGGTGGTGCCAGTTGGTGGCAGGGTAGGAAGCATATTCTCTCTGACATCATTATTCCCGCAGCTTTCAGTAGCCTTTTCATCTAGTTAGACAACAGATGTGCTGTAGAACGCATCTTATCAGGATTCATCACAGCTTGGTTTGGGAACAGCTTCATTCAAGCCCGCCAAGAAATTGCAGAGAATCGTGGACGCAGCCCAGACCATCACGCAAACCAACCTCCCTTCTATCGACTCCATTTTATCCCTCACGCTGGCTCGGCAAGGCCAGCAGCATAATCAAGGACGAGACGCACCCCGGTCACTCCCTCTTCTCCACTCTCCCATCAGGTAAAAGGTGTAGGTGTGAAAATGCACACCTCCAGATTCAGGGACAGTTCCTTCCCAGCTGTTATCAGGCAACTGAACCATCCTACCAACAACTAGAAAGCAATCCTGAACTACTATCTACCTCATTAGAGACTCTCGGACTATCTTTAAACTGTCTTTCCTGGACTTTATCTTGGACTAAACGCTATTCACGTTATTCCCTTTAACATGTATCTGTACTGTGTGGGTGGTTCGATTGTAATCATGTATTGTCTTTCCGCTGACTGGTTAGCACGCAACAAACACTTCTCACTGCACCTCAGTACACATGACGACAAACTCAACCAAACTCAACCAAACTAAACTCAACTGAACAAAACTAACTAGTTCTGCTTGCGTATTGGAAACAAAAGACCATCAGCCAAATGGCTAAGCACAAGCCCTCTCTCTGTTCACCATCTGCCTCCGGTCAGTGGTTGTAAAATGTACAATCTGTTCACATCCTTTCTTCAGTCCAGAGCACTACAGAAAGGGCAGGGCTGGTGGGAGGTCAAGAGTCAAAAGTGTTTTATTGTCATGTGTCCCAGATAGAACAATGAAATTCATATTTGCTATTTGCTGCAGCACCACAGACTATGTAAACATAGTACATGGTAAACAATATGATAAACGAGAGAGAAAAAAAGTTCAGTGTGTATATATACACATAACCACAAGCACACACACGCATGCATATATATATATATTGTGATGTCTTGAGAGGTCGGGAACTTTTCTCTTGAAGGTTGGGAGGTGTGGGTGCCGGAAATGAAGACAGAAAAGTTCTTGTTTTCAAACTTAAATTCCATATATTTAGTCTTTTCCAAAAACAGGTAAACTTAATTGTTTGCAGACAGGTACACAAAACCAAAACAGGTAGTTGAATCAAAACTGTGGCTTGCTGCCTTCTTACAAAATATAACTCAAACACTGCTTCTCGTCCTCTCTGCTCCAGTCGTTGTCTCTCCCTTTAAATACACTGCTTCATATCATATCATATATATACAGCCGGAAACAGGCCTTTTCGGCCCTCCAAGTCCGTGCCGCCCAGCAATCCCCGTACATTAACACTATCCTACACCCACTAGGGACAATTTTTACATTTACCCAGCCAATTAACCTACATACCTGTACGTCTTTGGAGTGTGGGAGGAAACCGAAGATCTCGGAGAAAACCCACGCAGGTCACGGGGAGAACGTACAAACTCCTTACAGTGCAGCACCCGTAGTCAGGATCGAACCTGAGTCTCCGGCGCTGCATTCGCTGTAAAGCAGCAACTCTACCGCTGCGCTACCGTGCCGCCCTTCCCTTTTAGCTCTCTCACTGAGGCAATCAGCTCATCTGGTTCAGCTGGGCAGCAATAAGTGTCAGCAGCAATCAGTGTCAGCAGCAATCAGTGTCAGTAGGGCAGGCAGTCCTGCTGACTATGGGTTTTGTAGTCTTTTGCTGGCAGCCATGATGGTTTGTAGTCCTTGTTGCATCCACCGGGAGGAAATGTATCTCCCCCCTATGACTCTACCTCTCATGATATCACTATATATATATACATACACACACATACTCAACAAACAAACAATAGTAGTACAATAATAATAATAATAATAATATTATAATAATAATAACAACAACAACAACAATAATAATAATTATTATTATTATAGTTTATTGTAGTTCAGAGCTTATTTGAGGTTGTAGTGTTTAATAGCCTGATGGCTGTCAGGAAGAACCTGTTCCTGAACCTGGACGTTACAGTTTTCAGGGTCCTGTACCTTCTTCTCGATGGCAGGGGTGAAATGAGTGTGTGGCCAGGGTGGTGTGGGTCTCTGATGATGCTGGCTGCCTTTTTGAGGCAGCGACTCCGATAAATCCCTTTGATGGTGGGGAGGTCAGAGCCGATGATGGACTGGGCAGTGTTCACAACCTTTTGCAGTCTTTTCCGCTCCTGGGCGTTCAAGTTGCCGAGCCAGGCCATGATGCGACCGGTCAATATGCTCTCTACTGTACACCTGTAGAAGTTCAAGAGAATCCTCTCTGACATACCGAATCTCTGTAATCCTCTCAGGAAGTAGAGGCCTTGATGTGCTTTATTTATAATTGCATCATGTGCTGGGTCCAGGAAAGATCTTCGGAAATATGCACGCCCAGGGATTTGACGTTTTTGACTCATGAGGTGGGACATGAGGTGGGATATGATGGTGTGGTGCTCTGAAGATGCTCAGTCCAGCAAGACATTTTCTACATAAAAGAGGACAACTAAGGAGAGGGTAGAACTACTCAAGGACAGAGGAGGGAATTTATGTCTGGATCCAATGGAAGTTGGCGAGGTACTAAACGAGTACCTTACATTGGCATTCATCAAGTAGAAGGACGCGGAGCCTGGCGAGATCAGGAAGGGCGGAGCTGATATTCCAGGGAATGCTGATATCTGGAAGGGGGAGATGCTGGATCTCTTGAAGAACATTAAGGTGGATTAGTTCACAGAGCCTGATGGGATCCATCCCAGGTAATTGAGAAAGGCAAGAGAGGAGATTGCTTGGGCCTTGATAAAGATCTTTATATTCTCCTTAACCACAGGAGAGGCCCCAGTCTGGAGAACAGTCAATGTTGTTCCTTTGTTTAAGAAGGTCACAAGGTAATAAGTAAGAGTAGCAGAATTAGGCTATTCGGCCCATCATGTCTGCTCCGCCATTCAAGTATGGCTGATCTATCTCTCCCTCCCAACCCCACTCCCCTGCCTTCTCCCCATAACTCTTGACACCTGATAAAAGGGCAAACCAGGAAGGGCAAGAGGAGCAAACCAGTGAGCCTTACATCAATGGTAAAAGATTGTTGGAGGGCAGCATGGTGGCGCAGCGGTAGAGTTGCTGCCTTATAAGGGATCTTGCCTGTAAGGCATCGCTGGGATCGGTGTGGGCCGAAGGGCCTGTTTCCGCGCTTTATCTCTAAAACTAAAACTAAAATACTAAAGATTCCTAGGGATAGACCCTACCAGCATCTAAAAAACACATGGACTTTTTAGGGATAGTTGGCATGGCTTTGCTTTGGAAGGTCACATCTTAGAAACTTGATCAAGTTTTTTAAGGAGGTGACAAAGGTGATCGATAAAGGTAAGGCAATAGACAATAGACAATAGGTGCAGGAGTAGGCCATTCAGCCCTTCGAGCCAGCACCGCCATTCAATGCGATCATGGCTGATCACTCTCAATCAGTACCCCGTTCCTGCCTTCTCCCCATACCCCCTTACTCCGCTATCCTTAAGAGCTCTATCCAGCTCTCTCTTGAAAGCATCCAACGAACTGGCCTCCACTGCCTTCTGAGGCAGAGAATTCCACACCTTCACCACTCTCTGACTGAAAAAATTCTTCCTCATCTCCGTTCTAAATGGCCTACCCCTTATTTTTAACTGTGGCCCCTTGTTCTGGACTCCCCTAACATTGGGAACATGTTTCCTGCCTCTAATGTGTCCAATCCCCTAATTATCTTATATGTTTCAATAAGATCCCCCCTCATCCTTCTAAATTCCAGTGTATACAAGCCTAATTGCTCCAGCCTTTCAACATACGACAGTCCCGCCATTCCGGGAATCAACCTAGTGAACCTACGCTGCACGCCCTCAATAGCAAGAATATCCTTCCTCAAATTTGGAGACCAAAACTGCACACAGTACTCCAGGTGTGGTCTCACCAGGGCCCGGTACAACTGTAGAAGGACCTCTTTGCTCCTATACTCAACTCCTCTTGTTACGAAGGCCAACATTCCATTGGCTTTCTTCACTGCCTGCTGTACCTGCATGCTTCCTTTCAGTGACTGATGCACTAGGACACCCAGATCTCGTTGAACATCCCCTCTTCCTAACTTGACACCATTCAGATAATAATCTGCCCTTCTATTCTTACTTCCAAAGTGAATAACCTCACACTTATCTACATTAAACTGCATCTGCCATGTATCCGCCCACTCACACAACCTGTCCAAGTCACCCTGCAGCCTTATTGCATCTTCCTCACAATTCACACTACCCAGTGGATGTGGTACACATGGATAAGAGCTGAAAAGTCCCTCGTGGTACGCTGATCCAAAAAAATTAAGGCGCATGGGATCCATAGCGACTTGGTAGATTGGATTCAAAATTGACTTGGACAGAGAGGTGGTGGGGGGTGTTATTCTGACAGCTTTGTGAGCATTTATGTTCTTAAGGGATGAATGCTGAGGCAGCTGTTTTTTTGTGACATATGCACTGTATGTATAAATAATTTGGACGAAACTGTAAATGGGGTGATTAGTAAATTTGCAGATGACAAAGAATTGGTGGAATTGTTTACTTTAGAAATATAGCGTGGAAACAGGCCCTTTGGCCCATCAAGTCCGCGCCGACCAGCGATCCCTGTACACTAGCATTATCATACTCACCAATGGACAATTTACAATTTTACCAAAGCCAATTAACCTACAAACCCATACGTCTTTGGAGAGTGGGATGAAACTGGAGCACCCGGAGAAAACCCACGCAGGTCACAGGGAGACCGTGGTCTGGTGCTGTAAGGCAGCAACACTGCTGCTAGGTCACCGTGCTGCCCTTAATTGTGGAAGGTGAAGAAAGATACGGCTGGTTCAGTTACAGATACAGGCAGAGAAATGGGAGATGGAGTTTAATTTGGATGATTGTGTGGCGTTGCAGTTAGGGAGATCAACTGTAAAAGTAACATAAGCATTAAATGGCAGGACCTTTTGGAAATTATTGTAATGGGCGAACCTGGGGTGCAAGTGTATGGCTCCCTAAAAGTGGCACAAAAAATAGAAAGGGTGGTAAGTAAGGCACACGGCATACCTGCCTTCATCGGTCCGTGCATGGATGTAAACGTTGGCAATTCATGTTACAGTTGTATAAAACTTTGGTCAGGCCGCCTTGGGAGAATTGTGTGCAATGTTGGTTGATGCATTACAGGAAGGATGTGGAGGCTTTGGAGAAGGTGCAGAAGAGCTTCACTTGAATGTTGCCTGGACTGGAGGGTATTAGCTATAAGCTGAGCAACAACGAAAGTGTTGGAGGAACTCAGTGGGTCAGGCAGCATCTGTGGAGGGAATAGGACCTGAAACATTGTTTTAGATTTTTTTAGATTTAGATTTGGAGATACAGCGCAGAAATAGGCCCTTCGGCCCACTGGGTCCGCGCCACCCAGCGATCCCCGCACAGGAACACTATCCTACACCCACTAGGGACAATTTTCTTAAACATTTGCCCAGCCAATTAACCTACAAACCTGTACGTCTTTGGAGTGTGGGAGGAAACCGAAGATCTCGGAGAAAACCCACGCAGGTCACGGGGAGAACATACAAACTCCGTACAGTACAGCACCCGTAGTCAGGATCGAACCTGAGTCTCCGGTGCTGCATTCGCTGTAAGGCAGCAACTCTACCACTGCGCCACCGTGCCTCCCTCATTTTGGATTGGGACCCGAAACATTGTGCGTCTACTCCTTCCACAGAGGCTGCCTGACCCTCTGAGTTCTTCCAGCTTTTTTTTTCTCTCAGGTTTCTCTCAGGTTTCCAGCATCTGCAGGAATCTTGTGTCTCCAACTATAAGCAGAGGTTGGACAAACTGGGATTGTTTTGTTTGGAGTGTCGACGACTGAAGGAAGAATACATAGTCATGAACGGCATAGATAAGATGGATGGATAAAAAAACCTAAACCTAAACCTAAATAATCAATTAACTCCCAATCAGAATCCTAACCACTAGACCACCAGAGTTAATGAGAGTGAAGTCTGGAGAAGTATTCAGTAACATTTGAACTGCAAGAGAGCAGAAGAATAATCAGAAATGAATATGCAGGTATTGAGCCTGACCTATAGAAGATTTAGTCTAATTTATTTTTTTTGGTTTAGAGATACAGCACGGAAAGAGGCCCTTCGGCTCACCGAGTCCGCATGACCAGCGTGCCCCGCACACTAACACTATCCTATGCACACTTGGGACAATTGGGATGTGGGCGGCCCGGTGGCGCAGCGGTAGAGTTGCTGCCTTACAGCGAATGCAGCGCCGGAGACTCAGGTTCGATCCTGACTACGGGCGCCGTCTGTACAGAGTTTGTACGTTCTCCCTGTGACCTGCGTGGGTTTTCTCCGAGATCTTCGGTTTCCTCCCACACTCCAAAGACGTACAGGTATGTAGGTTAATTGGCTGGGCAAATGTAAAAATTGTCCCTAGTGTGTGTAGAATAGTGTTAATGTGCGGGGATCGCTGGGCGGCGCGGACTCGGTGGGCCGAAGGGCCTGTTTCCACGCTGTATCTCTAAATCTAAAAAGAAATCAAAAAAATTTGCACATACACCAAGCCAATTAACCAACAAACCTGAACATCTTTGAAGTGTGGGAGGAAACCAATGATAAAATTGTCCCTAGTGTTTGTAGGATAGTGTTAATGTGCGGGGATCGCTGGGCGGTGCGGACCCGGTGGGCCGAAGGGCCTGTTTCCGCGCTGTATCTCTAAATCTAATTAAAAAAAAAAAAATCTCAGAGAAAACCGACGTGGTCACGGGGAGAACGTACAAACTCCAGGACAGACAGCCCCCGTAGTCGGGATCGAACCCGGGTCACCGGTGCTGCAAGCACTGTAAGGCAGCAACTCTACCGCTGCGCCACCGTGCAGCCCTTTGTGAGAGGGTATTTTGTTGTGCTCTCTGTTTCTGCATTCCAGCCAGGGTGTCGTATCCCTGTCATCAGGGAAGGTCCTTGCTGGTCACTAGATGGGGCTGCAGTCCTGTCTTAGGACATAATGTCCCACAAGATTGAGTAAAATACGATGAAATATCGGGGTACAAATCGTTTGTCGCACAACCTCTCTAAGCGCAGCTATTTATTCACAAAATGCTGGAGTAACAGCAGGTCAGGCAGCATCTCAGGAGAGAAGGAATGGGTGACGTTTCGGGTCGAGACCCTTTTTCAGCATCTGCAGTTATTTTCTTACATCTCCAAGCGCAGCCATCATTTTCCACAAAAATAGACATTGTTCCCTTTTCTCCCCTGAAAATACTTAAGTTACGACAACCAGCAGGCTCTTGAACAGTACAGACACCAACTAAACTTCAAACTCCGGACTTGTCTTGTTTGCACTAGAACTTTGGGCATTTATTGCACTAATATTGGATTTCTTTTTAATTTATTTAACTTTTTTTGTTTATTATGTTTAGTTTAGTTTAGAGACACAGCGTGGAAACAGGGCCTTCGGCCCACCGAGTCCGCGCCAATCTGTAATCCCCGCACATTAACACTGTCCTACACACACTATGGAACAATTTACACTTATACCAAGCCAATTAGCCTACAAACATGTACGTCTTTGGAGTGTAGGAGGAAACCGGAGATCTCGGAGAAAACCCACGCAGGTCACGGGGAGAACGTACAAACTCCATACAGACAAGCACCCTTGGTCAGGATGGAACTCGGGTCTCTGGCGCTGTAAGGCAGCAATTTTACCTCTGCGCCACCGTTATCTATGATCACAGACCTGTTATGCCGCTGATCGTAAAAATCTCATTGTTCTGTTTTTTGGTACACATGACAACTAAACTCTCCTGACTCGTGCGTCCTTGGATGATACTGTGAGTGTCCTCAAGTGGCCATTCTAACCATGGCCCTGAGCAATGAAGATTGGCATTATTTGACTACAGGAGCGATCACAATCTAATCCTCTTTCTCTCTCAGAGCCAGCTTGTGTGCTTTTACCAACCATGCTCTCTCAGCGGCAATCAACCATTTGGCCCCAGGGTGGTGATCTCCACTGAAGCCTGTCTATTGCTGTCATTATATAGATGAGTTCAGCTAACTCAGTACAGACCAGGCATCCAACTTCAGCATGGACTGGAGACCTTTCTGACCTGCATTGCCTGGTGCCACACAGGGGGGCAGGAGAGGAGGCTTATATAAACCACTGAGCTCGCAATGGTAAAAGGGATTTATTCTATTTTGACTTCTTATGTTACGCTAATGGAGATTATACAACATGTACAGATGGCGACCATGTGTAGTCTGGGTTGTAAAGTGGGTACAATACATAATCTAACCACAAAACTACTTGTCTAATTCACAGCAAAATTTATTTGGTTAAACGCAGTGAACGCATTTCCACTGCATTAATTTAAGTAGAATCAATGGTATTTATACATTGGTGATGGGTGGTCTTTTAAACAATAACTAAACCGTTATTTATTAAAAGCGATAGCTGCAATATTTATGTCCGGGTCAAAGGTGAACGAAGGTTTAGTTTCACCAAGAGATTTACATTGTTCCATTCTCACTTGTTAACATCTTGCTTCCTGTGGCCTGAAATAGAAACCTCCTGCCCTTCTCTCCTTAACTCTGCACAATGCTTTTGGCCACATTTCCTGGAGTCACTGACCCTTGGCCCCTGAGGTTTTATACACTTTCTGGTATAAATGTTTCCCTTTGCCCTTGGCTCTATTAGCGTGGTGAACAGTGAGAAGAAAAAAACCAGTGCCAACAAAATAGGATCCAGATCAGATTCCTGTCTTGTAGATGGAAGGCCGATCAGGCAGATTTTAACGTTAACTCTGTCATTGCCCAAATGCCTTTAGTATTTTCAAAGCTAATGTTTATTTAGTTTAATTCAGTTAAGAGGCACAGCGCGGAAACAGGCCCTTTTGGCTCACCGAGTCCGCGCCGACCAGCGATCCCTGCACGTTAACACTATCCTACACACACTAGGGGACAATGTACACATACACCAAGCCAGTTAACCTACAAACCTGTACGTCTTTGGAGTGTGGGAGGAAACCCGAAGATGTCGGAGAAAACCCATGCAGTCACGGGGAGAACGTACAAACTCCGTACAGACAGTACCCGTAGTCGGGATCGAACCTGGGTCTCTGGCGCCGTAAGCGCTGCAAGGCAGCAACTCTACCGCTGCGACACCGTGCCACCCCTTATTATTGATGGCGAAATATTAATTCCATTGCCAGCACCCACTCTCAGCTCAGGAAGTAGGAGTTGGGGACAAGAGTAAAGCCCACACGTATTAAAAACAAGGAGAATGATAATAAGAAACAGAAGTTTTTAGCTGTTAGTTTAGTTTAGAGATGCAGCAGGCTCTTGGGCCCAACAAGTCCATGCCATTGATCATCCGCACACTAGTTTTATGTTATCCCATTTTCGGTCGTACACAAACGGGCAATTTACAGAGGCCAATTAACCTACAAACCTGCGCGTCTTTGGGACGTGGGAGGAAACAGGAGCACCCAGAGAAAACCCACCGGTCACAGGGAGAACGTGCAAACTCCGCACGGGCAGCACCTGTGGTAAGGATCAAACCTTTACTATGTCTTTTACAGCATTTCCTTTGGAAAGGTAAACATGTATCTGAAAGGGCAGAACGGATAAATAATGGCTACTTGACAAAGTACAAGTGTGTTTGAGGCAGAATTTAACTCTCCGTGCCTCAATGGTGAACTTTATCACAGTATAGTAAGGAACAAAGTATGGACAAAAGACAGTAGCAAATCAACGTACCTCCACAAGGTGGCGTAATAGTCCACGTTGACACACTATTCAACAAGTGCAGCAACACGAACAGATTATTCAATGACTAATGAAATGTTAAAAATCATGACTGTGGATGAAAAAGTTTCTTACTCTTTTTCCTTTTTTCCTTTCGTTCTTACATTTTTTTTACACAAGGGATAATGATTACGTTTTAGCTGCAAGGCCCTTTAGTCTCTTCCTGATACACGTTACCCCGTGAAAATCGAATAGTGCCAACACTGTCACATTTCATGGGCGAATTCAATACCTTTTTATTGCACAGGTTAGTTCTGAAGTAGATTTTATCTAATAATTAGTAACAGGCCCAGAGCCAAGCTGATATTCGACGTCTGGAGACTGAAGAATGTGGTTTTCATTTAGTTTGACTGGGGGGACTGAAAACCTCAGGTCTCTTTGGGAGTTAGTAGAGCAGAGTTCAGCTCCTGTAATCTATGTAATTACTGTAGCTCCCAGCCATGATATTGTCATTATAACACAGCATTTAAATCGGAATGAGATTCAGACAAAGAACAAATAAACACTGTTAATTTAAAAATTGCAAAAAGAAGATTGTGCACAAATGAACGAATGGATATTTTTCCCCCCCATGTGTCGTTCATGTTTTATGAAACTCTGCATTGACCCAAAAAGATCAAAGGTTCAATACGATTTCAGGCCAATGTTAATGATGCTGCTGAACTACACTCCAAGCTGGTTTCTCCAGTTGCTGAATTCACAGTGTCAGCCACACCACTTTGGGTCGGTGGTTATGAGAACTCATCAAAGCCAACCGTTTCCACCCACGGATGCAGCTCGACACGCTGAGTTCCTCCAGAAGATTATCCGTTATTAATGATAACCAGTCTGTTCATTCATTCGTCCAGATTCAGGCAACTGGACCGCCCTCTCACCAACTAAAGAGCGGTCCTGACCTCTCATCTACAGGATTGGAGACCTTCGAGCCATCTTTAATCGGACTTTATCTTGCACTAAATCTTATACACTTTAACCTGTATCTGTGTACTGTGGACGGCTTGATTGTAATCATCTACAGTATTTTTGCTGACTGGCTAACGTGCAACAAAAAACATTTACTGTACCTATGACAATAATAATAAACTGAACTAAACTAAACTATGGGAATTCCCACATGCTTTCAATTGATCAAGTCCAAGCAGCATTTGAATTTCACTCATGTGTGTTCTTGGCCAGAATGCCAGCTCGACAATTATTTAAAACTGGAAGGTAATTCCAATTTTGCTCCGTGCAATCTTTCCTCGCAAATAGTCCAACTCGATCGCCCTGTCTAATGATGAGCATTTTCAGGTTTACTCTGCAGAGCGCAGTGAATTGTTCCGGCTCAGTGTCCCAACTTTACCACTCTCTTGGAAACGAATAAAACACAGGTTGGGATTTACATTGTGCTCTGTGCACCTGCTGGACACCACAAAACCAATTCAGTAATTTTACAGTCTGGAAGATTGGGTGATGTTGATGCTCATGATGGGACCTCGATGTCATAGAATCATTGAGTTATAGAGCTATGCAGCACAGAAAGAGCCCTTCTGCCCAATTTGCTCATAGAGTCATAGAGTCATACAGTGTGGAAACAGACCCTTCGGCCTAAATTTCCCATGCCGACCAGCATGCCCCGTTTACACTCGTCGAAAGTGTGGAGTCATGCATTTTGGTGGTAGGAATAAAGGCGTAAACTGCTTCCTAAATGGGGAGAGTCCAGAAATCGGGGGTGCAAAGGGACTTGGGAGTGCTGGTGCAGGATTCCCAAAAAGTGAATCTACAAGTCAAATCAGTAGTAAAGAAAGCAAACATAATGCTAGCATTTATTTCAAGAGGGCTTGTGTACAAAAACAGGAATGTAATGTTGAGGCTCTATAAGGCGCTGGTCAGGCCACATTTGGAATATCGCAAGCAATTTTGGGCACCATATCTAAGGATGATGTGCTGGCTCTGCAGAGGGTCCAGAGGAGGTTTACAAGAATGATCCCAGGAATGAGTAGGTTAACCTATGATGAGCGTTTGTCGGCACTGGGCCTGTACTCGAGGAGTTTAGAAGAATGAGGGGGGCCAGCGCTGCCGTCGCAGCTGCGGCTTGCCTGCAGTCCGTCTGTCTTTTGCGTTTTTTGTTGTTTTTGTATGAGTTGTAGTTTTAATATGGTGTAGTGTTTGTATGTTATGTGGGAGGGAGTGGGGGGAGGGGGTGGGAGGGAACGGGAACTGTAAAAAATTCTCTCTCCCGAACGGAGACACGAACTTGTTTCTGTGTGGTGTCTCCGTTCCCGTTGCGGCCTACCATCGGCCTTGCACCTGGGACCGGCGGGCTCCACCTACCACCGGCCATGCACCTGGGACCACCCGGGGCTCTGGTTCGCAGAGCCCGCGGCCCGGACTCACCACCTGCGGCGCTGGCTACCTGCGGATGCTGCGGGAGCGGCTGCGACTCGTCTCCGGAGGCTCCGACGCGGGCCGTGTGGACGTCGGAAGCCCGCAGGCCCCTGGGTGGGGGCCGACATCGGGAGCTCCGGCAGCGGCAGAGGCAGCGTGTTCGCCCGCCCCGAATCGCGGGGCTTGGGTCGGCCCGCCGCGGACCTTTCACCGCCCAGCGTGGCCTGGAATAGGCCGTGGACCTTTCACCGTCCAGCGGGCACTCCAATGTCGGGAGCCCCGACTGCCCCGACATGGCAAGTTCAACAGCCTAACCTCAGGAGAAGACGGCAGGGAAGAGAAAAGACATTGTGGCCTTCCATCACAGTGAGAAGGGACTGGAGGAGACTCACTGTGATGGATGTTTCTTTTGTTTGGTGTTAGTGTATGATTGTATGTGTTATTACATTTTTATTGATTATTTTTATTGGTCTTAATGTTTCAACTGCGGGTAATGTTTCATTTCACTTCACATTTATGTGTATGTGACAAATAAACGACGATTGACTATTGACTATTGACCTCTGAAACATACAGAACAGTGAAAGGCTTGGACAGAGTGGATGTGGGGAGGTTGTTTCCACTGGTCAGAAAGTCTAGGACTAGAGGTCATAGCCTCAGAATTAAAGGACGTTCTTTTAGGAAGGAGATGAGGAGAAATGTCTTTAGTCCGAGGGTGGTGAATCTGTGGAATTCTTTGCTACAGAAGGCTGTGGAGGCCGTCAGTGGATATTTTTAAGGCATAGATAGATTCTTGGTTAGTACAGGTGTCAGAGGTTCTGGGGAGAAGGCAGGAGAATGGGGTTAGGAGGGAGAGATAGATCAGTCATGATGGAATGGCGGAGTAGACTTGATGGGCTGAATGGCCTAATTCTACTCCGATCACCTATAACCTTCTGACCTTATGGTTGTCCTGCACACTAGGGACAATTTACAATTTTATCCAAGCCAATTTTACCTATAAACCTGTATGTCTGTGAAATGCAGGAGGAAATGCAGGTTGGCCATTTAGAACGGAGATGAGGAAAAACCTTTTTCAGTCGGAGAGTTGTGAATCTGTGGAATTCTCTGCCTCAGAAGGCAGTGGAGGCCAATTCTCTGAATGCATTCAAGAGAGAGCTAGATAGTGCTCTTAAGGATAGCGGAGTCAGGGGGTATGGGGAGAAGGCAGGAACGGGGTACTGATTGAGAATGATCAGCCATGATCACATTGAATGGCGGTGTTGGCTCGAAGGGCCGAATGGCCTACTCCTGCACCTATTGTCTATTGTCTATTGTCTATTGCTCTTGATTGTGAATTTTAGTGAAACAATCCCTGATGATTGCATACCACGTCATTACACATTGATCTTTGCCATCATTATTCCAATGTGTCCTTGGTGAATTGAAATCCTCGTCTGTCACACAGATATGTTAAATCTCAGCAGCTTTACACACTGCACTCAAGAACCAGACTTTCGTTAAGCAATTCTCTTTGAAGAAATCTTGGATGGTACAAAGTAAATTCAGAAGATTCTCCGAGGCCTTCTAGCACAAAGAACATTTCTCCTGTCGGTACCTTTCTGCAACAGCCTCTCCAGGATCCCCTGACCTTGGAGACCAATGCTTGCTGCCCCCAGACCCCTCTTGAGGCTGCAACCAGGCTCTTCCAGCAAGTGTTTGCCTTCCCCCACTTCATACAGCCCCCTCTATCACTGCAGTCTGCTTCAAGCAGCCAAGTTCTTCAGTAGTTTTGTTTTTGTTTAGATTAGTTTAGTTTAGTTTAGTTTAGTTTAGTTTAGTTTAGTTTGTTTAGTTAATTTAGTTTACAGATGCAGTGCGGAAACAGGCCCTTCGGCCCATCGAGACCAGCCGACCAGCAATCCCCGCTGATTAACTTCATCCTACACACACTGGGCACAATTTACAATTTTACCAAGCCAATCAGCCAACAGATCTGCAGGTCTTTGACGTCTGGGAGGAACCCGGAGCACCTGAAGAAAACCCACGCAGATCACGGGGAGAACGTACAAACTCCGTGCAGACAGCACCTGTAATCAGGATGGAACCCGGGTCTCTGGCACTATAAAGGCAGCGGCTCTACTGCTGCGCCACCGTGCGCCAGTAGCTTAAAGGGTTCTGCTTCTATCATGTGTTTCTCTTTTCAAGGACTGTCTGCTAATGTCACAGCTGCAGAGCTAAATGCCAGTGACTGTGATATCTTGCAAAAACTAATTGGGTTCAGTAGGTTTGAACATTACTCAAGAATATGCGACAACTCCGTCTGGGAATCTTGCAAATAAATACTTATGAATCTCTGTTGAGTGATACAATGCTGTTCCAGTGCCATTTTAGGGATTGTGGTTCAATGATAAATATGGTAACGGTCAAAAGGCAAAACCAAGTACTTGCTTGTATAGACACAACGTGCTGGAGTACCTCAGCGGGTCAGGCAGCATCGCTGGAGAAAAGGGATGTGTGACGTTTCGGAAGGAGACCCTTCTTCAGACTGAGAGTCTGGGGAGAGGGAAGCGAGCGGTATGAAAAGGTACAGAACAAATCGGAGATGGCACCGATGACCAAGGAAAGGTGGAGCCCACCATGGCTGTGGAAGAGGTGATAACGAAGGGATATGGACAATGAAACTAGCAAGGCAACGAGGGTGGGGGAGGGACGGAGAGAGAGAGGGAATGCAATATGTACAGTTTAGTTTAGTTTAGTTTAGTTTAGTTTAGAGATACAGCGCGGAAGCAGGCCCTTTGTCCGACCGAGTCCGCGCTGACAAACGATCACCTGTACACTAGTTCTATGTTATCCCACAATCCTGCACAACATGGGGCAATTTACAGAAACCAATTAACCTACAAACCTACACGCCTTTGAAATGTGGGAGGAAACCCGGAGCTCCCGGAGAAAACCCACGCAGTCACAGGGAGAACGTAAAACTCTGCACACACAGCACCCGTAATCAGGATCGAACCCGGATCTGTGCCTCCCTTGGTTAGGTTTATGCTTGGAATGGTCACTGTTTATCATCTACACTAGAGTAGTCAATGCTGTTCCTTTGTGTAAGAAAGGAAGTAGAGACGATCCAGGAAATCCTCGGCCGGTGAGGCTCACGTCAGGGGTTAGGAAGTTATTGGAGCAGACGTTTAGGGATAGGATTTACTATCATTTGGAAGAGAATGGGCTCATTAGGGACAGTTAACACGGGATTGTTTGTGGCAGGTCATGTCTTGCGAACTTGATTGAGGGTTTAGAGGAGGTGATGAAGGAGATCGATGAGGGTAGGGCACTAGAAGATGTCTACATAGATTTTACTGAGGCATTTGATGAACTTCATCATGGCCATGATCCAGAAGATTAAATTGCTTGGTGACTTGGTTGTTAGGTTTTAGGACGGGCTTACCCATAGAAGATAGGTGGTTGTGGTGGAAGGGTGTTTTTCTGGATGGAGCTCTGAGACCAGTGGAGTTCCGCAGGGATCGGTGTCGTGACTTCTGTGGTTGGTGAAATGTAATTGACTTGGATGTAAATGTAGATAGATTGGTTAATAAGTATGCAGACGTCTCCAGAATTGGCAGAATTGCGGACAGCGAGGTAGGTTGTCACGGTGTACAGCGGGATATCGATCAGTTACAGAAATGGGCAGAGAAATGGCAAATAGAGTTTAACCCAAGCAAGTGTAAGATGTTACACTTTGGGAGGTTGAGTGTAAGGGGAGAGTATCTACTCAATGGCAAGACCCTTAGCACCATTGATGTACGGAGGGATCTTAGGATCTAGGTCCATAGCTCCATGAAAGTGATAGAGTGGGAAAGAGGGTATGGTATGGTATGGGGTATTTCCAAATAGATAGAGTGGGAAAGAAGGGGTATGGTATGGAATGCTTGTTGTCATCGATCAGGGCATTCAGCATTAGTCAGGAAAATAACTGCAGATGCTGATACAAATCGAAGGTATCACAAAATGCTGGAGTAACTCAGCAGGGCAGGCAGCATCTAGGAGAGAGGGAATGGGTGACGTTTCGGGTCGAGACCCTTCTTCAGACTGAGACAGGAAGTCATCTTGCAGCTGTCTAGGTCAGGCCACATTTGTATGAAGTTCTAGTTGCCCCATTATAGGAAGAATATGGAGACTTTGGAGAAGGTACAGAAGACGTTTACCAGAATGCTGCCCGCATTAGAGCACAGCAGCTATAAGGAAAGGTTGGACAAGCATTGATTGCTATCTTTGGAGCACTGGAGGGTAAGTATAGAAGTAGATACAATTATGAGAGGCATAGATAGTGTAGACAGTCAGAATCTTTTTCCCAGCACGGAAATGTCATAGACTACCGGCGTAGCTTTAAAATGAGAGGGGCAAGGTTAGGGGGAGATGTGTGGGGCATGTCTTTTACACAGAGAGTGGCGGGTACTTAGAGTGGGGTGGTAATGGAGACTAATATACCAGTGGCATTTAACAGGCTTTTGGATAGGCCCATGCTTTTGCAGGAAATGGAGGGATATGGATCATGTGCAAACAGAGGATATCACTTTAACTTGGCTACATGTTCGGCAATGGACATTGTGGGCAGAAGGGCCTGTTCCTGTGCTATACTGTTCTATGTTCATAATAATACTTTATTAGCCAAGTATGTTTTGCAACATACGAGGAACTTCATTTGCCATGTTCTATGTTCGAATACGTAATGAGGTTTTTAAATGCGTAAAACATTATTGAGAGAGATAACAATGCATCAGTTCTACTTCCTCTTCTTAGACACTAGTGTCAGATCAAGGATGGCTTATTTCCAATGATTTTGTGGGGTTCTGGGGTAGCTAATGAGGACAATTTGGGACTCACAGTTACAAAGTGATAACAAATATTCAATGCTCATAAGGCAAGCAAAGCTGCCTCTTACTCTGTTCTATTGAGTCCCCAGGACCTCAGTTGAAGGCTGCAATTAGTTTTGATCACATTCCCATGGAAATTCCGTCTCAAGTTCTGTTGGAATCCATAGTGCTAGTTTGAGCGGTTTGTTTTACAGTCATTACACAGCGGTGAAATAAGCAGTGACAGGAACTGAAGGAAAATCTTTCAGGCATTTTCTGAATCTTTCAAGCCCGCAGTGTACACGAAAGCCAAGTATGGTCAACAGAGACGCCAAGAAAGACGCCCAAGACAAGCTGGAGGCTCAGTTCCATCGAGTGGATGCCAGGTGTACGTGGCAGGGCCTGAATACCATGAAGGCCACAAGCCGGAATCAGGGGCGATCTCTGGTAGCGATACACCTCTGTCCGATCAGCTCATGCCTTTTACGCCCATTTTGAACAGGGAAAGCTCCACCTTAGCCTGTCTCCTCCTTCCCCACTGGCTCGGTTCCACACATCCTGTGGCAGAAGTCAGGTCTGCTTTCCGGAGGGAAAACTCTTGGGGAGCAGTCAGCCCGGATGGAATAACTGGATGGGCTCTGAAATCATGCGGCCGCAGTCTTCACTGACATCTTCAGCCTTTCACTTCAACAGTTGAAGGAAGACACCATCATTTCAATCCCCAAGAAAAACTAATTGACCTATCTCACTCACGACCACTCAATAGTCAGTCATCTAACTAATGCTTTGAAAGATTGATAATGGCCCATATCTGGGCTAGTCTTTGAAAAGTCTAGATCCCCTGAAATTTGGGCACAGGACTAATAGGTCTATGGGAGGCTGCCATCTCTCTTGCAATACATTGAGCTTGGATCAAGTTAAAAATAAGAACACCAGTGTTTTTTTTAGTTAAAAAAAAAATAGGTGCAGGAGGAGGCCATTCAGCCTTTCGAGCCAGCACCGCCATTCAATGTGATCATGGCTGATCATTCTCAATCAGTACCCCATTCCTGCCTTCTCCCCATACCCACTGACTCCGCTATCCTTAAGAGCTCTATCTAGCTCTCTCTTGAATGCATTCAGAGAACTGGACTCCACTGCCTTCTGAGGCAGAGAATTCCACAGATTCACAACTCTCTGACTGAAAAAGTTTTTCCTCATCTCAGTTCTAAATGGCCTACCCCTTATTCTTAAACTGTGGCCCCTTGTTCTGGACTCCCCCAACATTGGGAACATGTTTCCTGCCTCTAACGTGCCCAACCCCTTAATAATCTTATACGTTTCGATAAGATCCCCTCTCATCCTTCAAAATTCCAGTGTATACAAGCCTAGTCGCTCCAGTCTTTCAACATATGACAGTCCCGCCATTCCAGATGCTATTTGTTGTCTATGGCTCAGCCTTCAACACCATAAAACTGAATACACTCATCCTCAAACTCCCGCACCTTGGCCTTGGGGTCTCCACTTGCAACTGGCTTCTGGACTTCTTTTTTTTAAACCTTTAGACTTTTAGAGATACAGCGTGGAAACAGGCCCTTCGGCCCACCGGGTCCACGCCGACCAATGATCACCTGTACACTAACACTACCTACACACTAGGGACAATTTTGCCAAACCCAATTAACCTACAAACCTGTACGTCTTTGGAGTGTGGGAGGAAACCGGAGCACCCGGAGAAAATCCACGCAGTCACAGGGAGAACGTACAAACTCCGTACAGACAGCGCCCGTAGACGTCCAAAGACGTACAGGTTTGTAGGTTAATTGGGTTTGGCAAAATTGTCCCTAGTGTGTAGGGAGTGTGGGAGGAAACCGGAGCACCCGGAGAAAATCCACGCGGTCACAGGGAGAACGTACAAACTCCTCTGGCGCTGTAAGGCATCTTCTATCTCTATGTGGACTTCCCCAGGAAAAGCACCCTGAAAACACTTCTGTGGTCAATTCAAGGGAGCTTATTATAGCTCTTCCTGTATTGTCAAGAAGGTTTATATTTCGCTACATTGCATCATCTTTTCCAAGTCTCATGTACTGTCTAACACCATTACAATACCACCCCATCGGATGCCAGACAGACCACTTTGAAGGATCAAATTATATTATGATAACGCCAAAGGAAAGTAGATTAAATTGGATCTAAGCGGAGTAAAAGTCGTTGAAGCGTACCAAGTTATTTCGATAATCTGGCTTGTTGTCGACTGGTTTTGTGCTGAGAACTGTCACGTTCAATACTTTACAACATGAGCAAGACTTCCATTATTTCTGGAATTTCCCAAAGTTGGTGGTAACCAAGGAGAACAACAATGGACTGGGACAGCAACATAAGTGGGAACAACACATTCACTGACTCGTAGTTTTATCACGAGTTATTAACACAATAAACACATGTGGACATCGTGTTGCCAAATCCTAAATGCCGACCTGATGAATTCACTATCTGACCTACCCTAGCGAATATTTAATGATTAACCATCAACCTAAATAAAATAAAAGCACATCCAATTTCGGTATAAACTGCCAGCATTTAGAACTCCATTTTCCTAAGCAGTTGTTATTCCTCTAGATGATGTACTTTGAAAAACTAAGCTTATTTAATACAATGATATTGCAAATGGTGTCTAATGAGCCAGTGTGAAAGGACAATTGTTGTCAGTGGAGACACTATCTGCCAATTACTTTTTACAGGTTTTTTCATTTAAGGCTAATTCTTTATTCAGGTTGTGTAGAAAGGAATTGCAGATGCTGATTTGTACCGAAGAAAAGTGCTGGAGTAACTCAGCAGGTCAAGCAGCATCTCTGGAGAAAATGGATAGGTGATGTTTTGGGTCAGGACCCTTCTTCAGACTAAAGTGGAGGTGGGGGGGGGGGGGGGGGGAGGGTTGGTAGGGAAGAACTGGAGGCAAGGAAAGTTCAGGATATATCAAAGATGACCTCCAGTCAGAAGAAGGGTCCCTTTCCGAAATGTCACCCATCCTTTTTCTCCAGAGAAGCTGCCTGACCCCGCTGAGTTACACCAGCACTTTGTACTTATCATCGGTATAAACCTGCATCTGCAGTTCCTTTCTACACAACAGGTGACCTCAGCCAGGGTAGTTCCCTGATAGGCCAATTGTTAGCTGGGGAAGGTGTGATCTCAAGAGGGATACATGGTTGTGAACTGTGGAACTGGTTAAACTGCCAGGGTGGAGGAAGGGGGGCAAGGAGGGAGAAAGGGGAATGTTTGTAAAAGTGACTTTAAATTAGGGAATGCGACGCTCATACCGCTGTGTGAGTAATTCAGGTGAGTTAGACTGAGTCACGATGGTGGATTCAAAAGGACTCATCGCAAAACCAAAGGCAAGTGTGGGAATAAGGCAGGAGGCCAATTCACTGGATGTTTTCAGGAGAGAGTTAGATATAGCTCTTAGGGCTCAGGGAATCGAGGGATATGGGGAGAAAGCAGGAACGGGGCACTGATTTTGGATGATCAGCCATCATCATATTGAATGGCGGTGCAGACTCGAATGGCCGAATGGCCTACTCCTGCACCTATTTTCTTATGTTTCAGTGTTTCTATGTTACTCTCCGCCATCCTGACTAACAATCAGCCAAATTCAATAAGACGGAATATGTGAGGCGGCACGGTGGCGCAGCGGTAGAGTTGCTGCCTTACAGCGCCAGTGTCCCGGTATCGATCCTGACTTCCGGTTCCCAGGCCCCCACTCCCTCATCTTTACCATGGATGTCCAGTCACTCTACACTTCCATCCCCCACAAGGATGGTCTCGAAGCCCTCCATTTCTTCCTCGACTGTAGAACCAGCTACCAACACTCTCCCCCGTCTAGCAGCGCTGGTTCTTACCCTCAAATGCTCCACTGACTATGGGTGCTGTCTGTATGGAGGTTGTGCATTCTCCCTGTGAGCGCATGGGTTTTCTCCGGGTGCTCCATTTTCTTCCCACACTCTAAAGGCGTACAGGTTTGTAGTTTCATTGGCTTCGGTAAAAATCGTGAATAGTCCCTAGTGTGTGGGATAATGGTAGTGTACGAGATGATCGCTGGTCGGCGCGGACTCGATGGGCCGAAGGGCCTGTCTCCGCGCTGTATCTCTAAACTAAAGTAAAGTCTAAAGTTTCAGCTGACACCCATGCTTCATAAGCTGTGTAATGATAGCATTGATAAGGCTATATTTAATACCTTCCCATGAGGGCAGAAACAAGAGAATAATATCTCTTTCAGATATTATGGAGTACACCTCATTCAACATTTTCTAGATGTTACCAAAGTTCAGCAACATTTGATTTGTGTTACCACAGAATGTTTATCAGGCCCAGAAATTATGTTGGGCGAATGGCCCATTAACCGCTGTCTGAACTTAATCTATGGAACTAGCCCACTGTGTCTCCTGGAACAAAAATGGAAAACCTCACAATTCAAGCTGAATTAAAAATAAAACTAAATATGTCTTAATCGATGATCATCGATGCAGGCTCAGCTTTGTTCTGCACCTTCCCATACCTCCAGTGACCCCCCCCCCCCCTCCCCCTCTCCCTGACTCCTAGTCTGATGAAGGGTCTCGACCCGAAACATCACCTATTCCTTTTCTCCAGAGATGCTGCCTGACCCGCTGGGTCACTTCAGCATTTTGTGTCTATCTTAAGTCTTATTTAAATCAGTGGAAAGAGTACGCGCAGTCTTTCGTCACCAGCACTGGTCCCGACTGTGAACAGAGAGAGCAAGATCAACGAATGATTATAAACGGTGAGAAAGGTCGCTATCTGATTCATGGCAAAAGGCAGCGGTTCAGATGGCACGGAGTCCAAGGAATAGAAGTTGACTTTGAGAATGTTTTGTGTATTTTTATTTGGATAATAATTAAGTAAACATTATATGTTTGGTGATCTGTGCATTGGAAATGTTTTTTTTATGGTTAAAGCAAATCATAAAATTAGATGGGGATAGGTTTGTTTCACTAAGTAAGTCAAAATGATTCATTGAACTTTAAGACCATAGAAAGTAATGAAAAGAAGGAGGCCATTCTGCCCACTGTGTCCAAGCTGGCCCAAGTGGAACTGTTCCCACCTCCTTGCCTTCTATTCATGTTGTTGTAGATCATGATTTAGATTAGTTTAGTTTAGAGATACAGTGTGGAAACAGGCCCTTCGGCCCTCCGGGTCCACGCCGACCGGAGATCGCCCGTAAATTAGTTCTATCCTACACACTAGGAACAATTTACGGAAGCCAATTAACCTACAAACCTGCATGTCTTTGGAATGTGAGAGGAAACCAGAGCACCCGGAGAAAACCTACGCGGTCACAGGAAGAACGTGCAAACTCCGTACAGACAGCACCCGCAGTCAGGATTGAACCCTGGCGCTGTAAGGCAGCAACTCTACCGCTGCGCCACCCTGTCGCGCTAATTTCTTGAAGCAAGTTCTCAAAGTAATCCTGTAGTAATTGTAAATTATGATGAGGGTTTCATTTTTCAATTGCTCTTTCAGGCTGAGTTCCAGATTCTCATCTCTCCGGAGGAGTTTTTATTCCCCTCAGCAGTCTGATCCAAAATCCAGTTGTCTTAAATATCTCAGTTTTCTGGTAAGGAAATAGGATTTTCCTATTCACCCAATATAACCCTCCCATGATATTAAACAGTTTAGTTAAATCTCCCTCCAGGTCTAAGGAACGTAACCTCCGGTCTAGACAGTCTTTTCTCAAACCTATCATTTTCAGGTCCTGAAAAACCTTCATAATGCTTCTCCGGCCATAGGAAGTGTATCACATCCAGAAATAGTGGCTAGCACTTTACAGAGAATTGTGGACAAAGCCCAGAACATCACACAAAACCAACCTCCCTCCCATTGACTCCATTTACACCTCGCGCTGCCTCAGCAAGGCCGCCAGCAAAATCAAGGAAGAGTCGCACCCTAGCCACTCCCTCTTCTCCCCTCTCTCATTGGGCAAAAGGTATAGAAGTGAGAAAGTGCACACCACCAGATTCAGAGACAGTTTCTTCCCAGCTGTTATCAGGCAACTGAACCATCCCACCAACAACTAGAGAGCTGGTCTGAACTACTATCTGCCTCATTGGAGAACTTCGGACTATCTTTGATCGGACTTTACTGACTTTATCTTGCACTAAATGTTATTCACGTCATTCACTTTATTATATACCTGTACACTGTGAATGGCTCGATTGTAATCATGTATTGTCTTTCCGCTGATGGGTTAGCATGAAACAAAAGCTTTTTCACTGTACCTCGCTACTTGTGACAATAAATAAACTAAACTAAACTAAACACGGTACTTAAGCATCATCCTATGAGTTTTATACTTTCATTTGAGTTTTATAAACCTCGAGCATGACCCTCCAAGCCCTACCTTTGAGTGCAGCAAGGATACAGAACACCCTCTGGTTGGGAAGTGGGGGGGCGCGGTTCGGGGTCCATCGCCGAGACCGACTTTGTAGGACCACTACTGACTGTGTCAAGAGCATAATTGCCACACTGGGGCTGTGGCAGGTTGCGATGGAAACAGGGATGAGTGTTGGCGCAGCGGTAGAGTTGCTGCCTTGCAGCGTCAAAGACCTGGGTTCGACCTTGACTACGGGTGCTGTCTGTATGGAGCTTATACATTCTTCCCGTGACCTGCTTGGGTTTTCTCCAGGTGCTCCGGTTTCCCTCGACACTCCAAAGACGTACAGGTTTGTGGGTGAATTGGCTTCAGTAAATTTGTAAATTGTCCTTAGCGTGTGTAGGTTAGTGGTAGTGTGCGGGGATCACTGGTCGGCGTGGACTCGGTGGGTCCAAGGGCCTGTTTCCACGCTGTATCTCTAAAGTCTAAAAGTCTAAAGCCCGGTAATGAAAGCTGGAGCGATTCCAATGATCGACTCTCCACTCTGTTCCTTGTACTCCATCACAAAGCAACTCACAGTTGAGTCGGATGTCAGTCGGTAGAAAAGGCTCAATGAATCTGCAGGAAACTACTTCTCTGAGGTAACCTGTTTCCCTGTTGTATCTCTAAACTAAAAAGCTAATCTAAATTTGGCATTTCCCTCAGCAATTTTCCTTTGGCAGATGCATCTGTTCATGAAAGCATTGGTAGAAATGATCGCCACACAGTCCTTGTTGAAACAGAATATCACCTTCAAACCAAGGATTCTCTTCTGTCTGAAAAAGGGTCTCAACCCAAAACGTGACCCATTCCTTTTCTCCAGATATGCAGCCTGACCTGCTGAGTTACTCCAGCATTTTGTGTCTATCTTGTGTCTGAACAGGCACCTGCAGTTCCTTCCTACACAAACCCTGCATCGTGTTGTGTGGCAGCGCCATTGTGCTAAATGATCCAAGATGGCGTCCAAGCCAGGAGACTCTTTGTGCGCTGGTCGCAGATGTGGATCGGCAATGGCTCTTTACAAACTAACTAAATGGGATAGAGCAGATGTGGCTCGTCAGAAAGGGCAGATGTGACGTGTGTGGTTGGTTGTCAGTAGCACCACAACTATGCATCACTACCATCTGTAGCCTTGTGACCTGGCGCATCTAAAGTGCCGGATTGCTGATTCATCTCAGCTTCCTCCTGAGATCCCCACCATCTCCGAAGCCAAACTCTAGCCAGAATGTCGAAACGAGGAACTGCAGAAGCTGGTTTTCAGAAGAGGACACGAAAGTGCTGGAGTAACTCAGGCAGCATCTCTGGAGAACATGGGTAGGTGACGATTCGGGTCGGGACCCTTCTTCAGAAGCTCTTGCCAATTCACTTCACTCCACATGATATCAAGAAATAGCTGAGAGCACTGGATACTGCAAAGGCTGCAGGAACAGGCAGTGCAGAATTTACTTTAGTTTAGAGATACAGGACAGAAACAGGACCTTCGGCCCATTGAGTCCGTCGCGTCCAGCGAACCCCGTATACTGACACTATCCTGCACACAATAGGGGCAGTTTACAATTTTACCAAGCCAATTGACATCAAATCTGTACGTCTTTCGAGTGTGGGAGGAAACCGGAGCATCCGGAGGAAGCCCACGCGGTCACAGGGAGAACTTACACATTCCGTACAGGTAGCACCCGCAGTCAGGATCAAACCTGGGTCTCTGGCGCTGTAAGGCAGCAACTCTACCGCTGCGCCACTGTGCCGCCCTGAGCTGAGGAGCTGAATTTTACAACAAGCTCCACTCTGAATCAAACTGTTCCATATTTCTCATAATTCCCCATGATATAGAAGGAGATCATGTATCTCATTGGGTCTCTGCTACTTCTCAGAACCATCTCTTCTTCACTCTTTTCCCCTTCATTTCCCTGTATCTCTCCCATGTGCCCAGCAATTCACCCTGATTCCCCTATCATACATTTGCACAGTTTTCTTTCTCTTTTGCACAAAGGTTATACACATGTCTGCTTTGATTGTACGGCATGTATGGTATGATCTGCCTGAATAACACACAAAACAAAGTCTTACTCTGTATTTCAGTACACTGGACAATAATAAACCCGGACAGTGTCACATCCGGGGGCCGCACAGTAGCAGAGCTGACCTGGGTTCAATCCTGACCTCCGATGTGGAGTTTGCATGTTCTCGCTGTGACCATAAAGGTTTCTTCCCACATTTCAAGTAAATTGGTCAATAGACAATAGGTGCAGGATTAGGCCATTCGGCCCTTCGAGCCTGCACGGCCATCCAATGTGATCATGGCTGATCATTCACAATCAGTACCCCGTTCCTGCCTTCTCCCCATACCCCCTGACTCCGCTATCCTTAAGAGCTCTATCTAGCTCTCTCTTGAAAGCATCCAGAGAATTGGCCTCCACTGCCTTCTGAGGCAGAGAATTCCACACTGTTAATTGGTCACCGTTAATTGCCCGGACCTCGGGCGCTCTAAGGCAACAACTCTACCACTGCGCCTCTTTCATCCCTAATTGGTGAGCTTAAATTGAGACATTGAACTTTTATGAAATTGAATGGATATGAATATGAATTCTTCTGAAATTCTCCCTTATGTTTTACAGTTTAGTTTATTGTCACGTGAACCGAGGTACTGTGAAAAGCTTTTGTTTGCGCGCTATCCAGTCAGCGGAAAGACAATACATGATTACAATCGAGCCATTTACAATGTACAGATACACAACAAGGGAATAACGTGCAAGGTAAAGCCAGCAAAGTCCAATAAGAAATGCTGCTGTAGGAGTAGAGATTTCAGAGTGTGGAGCGATTGTAATATGTGATTGTAGATCTGGTTCTGTGGCTAGCACGCAAATAGCCGCCTGCCTTGGGCGCCATCTTCCTTAAGATGGTTGGGAAAGTTGTGGGAACATGGGCCCTTGCGTGAGACTCTGATGCAATATGTGGCCTTTGTTCTTCCATGTCCTGTATTTTCACCAGCTGTGGTTACAATTGTAAATCCTATCGTGCACAATCTTGTTCTATTCGCTAGTTGCAGCGGATGACGCATTAGCTGAGATGTGCTAATCGCAATTTGAGATGACAGCACTCCAGGGAAATCCTCGTGTGCAAATGAAGCAGGAAGTGAATTTATTCAAACATCCACCGCAACATAAAATTGTTTTGACTTTAAGTTTATAAGTTTGATCTTCATGCGGCAGGTCTCAGGTTTTGATTATTAGGAAGCTCGGAAACGAGACTACTGTATAAAGGATGAACTATTTCTTTAATTGAGGTGTTTGAAATTGTTTGGAAATAGCTCATGGAACCTTTAACTGTTGGTCATGAGCAGATAAGTTCCACTAAATATGATGCAATCGGAAGATATTAGTCATAAAAAAATAGCAAATCATCACATCATTTGTGTAGAAGGAACTGCAGATGCTGGTTTACACCGAAGATAAGCACAAAATGCTGGAGCACCTCAGTGGGTCAGGCAGCATTTCCTTTCTCCAGAGATGCTACCTGACCCACTGAGTTACTCCAGGATTTTGTTTCTATCTATCTATCTTCATATCTTATGAGTCTAGATTTATGGATGGACATTATTTTAATGCAAGGGTTTATTGTTACTTTCAAATACATAGTCACGCGAGCAGTAAGTATAAAATCTGGGCCCAGGAACTTGGTATTCAAAGTGGTCAAGTAGCCTGAAGGGCTGTAGTAGCAGCTCTTAGACAATAGGCAATAGACAATAGACAATAGGTGCAGGGGTAGGCCATTCGGCCCTTCGAGCCAGCACCACCATTCAATGTGATCATGGATGATCATTCTCAATCAATGGGCCTTCTCCCACACCCCCTGACTCCACTATCCTTAAGAGCTCTATCTAGCTCTCTCTTGAATGCATTCAGAGAATTGGCCTCCACTGCCTTCTGAGGCAGAGAATTCCACAGATTTACAACTCTATGACTGAACAAGATACTCAAAGACGCTTTACAGAGCAAACAAGACATAAAAACAAACAAACAAACAAAAGATTTGTCCTGACGGAGAAGCGGCGAACAAACAGCGCCAGCGTCCTCTCACGTCAGGGTCCGGCAGTAAACAATAAAGAACACGAGACACACAATTACAATTTTAACACAAACCACCATCACAGTGATTGCTTCAGGCACACCCTCACTGTGATGGAAGGCAAAGAAAAGTCTTATCTCCTCCTCAATCTTCTCCCGTGGTCAGGCAGTCAAACTGCTGCCTCGAGGCGATCGAGGCTCCCGACGTTTGAAGCCCCCGCCGGGCGATGGAAAGTCCCAAGCCGAGCCGAGCAGGCCGATGAAGGTCCTAAGCCCCCACCGGGCGATGGAAAGTGACGTAAGGAACTGCGGAGGCTGGAATCTTGAGCAAAACACTCGTTTTGAGTTCCAGCTGTAGTAACTGAGAAATGTTCCTCATATGAACTGGTTGCTGTTCATCAGCATCGATTTAATGAAAAATAACCATTCTTCAAATAAGAGTAGGAAGAGTTAGTGTTGAAATGCAGCACCAAGCCTGATCCTACTCTTTTCAGATGATATCATCATGTACAATCTTGCCAGAAATAGGTCAGCAAGAATCGTGGCAGAATTTATTCACTATTTCTTAGACAAGAGATGTTGCAAGTCTGTGAAATGCCATAGTTGCTGTCAAGCCAAAAATTCAATCACATGGTTTATCTGACCAGAATTAATGAATTACTTGCTGTACATACTACTTGAGGTACATAGGAAAATAACAAAACAAAGAAATATATTATTAAGGAAGTCCTTAATTTAATTGAGGCAAAATATACTCTGGGATTATTATGAAGAACTAACTTGCTTTTTCTCTTCCC